>NW_013666439.1:202709-222389 GCF_000517525.1 Limulus polyphemus
AACATTTACAAATGTTATACACGTACAGTTTCTATATTGTCAACATTTACAAATGTTATACACGTGCAGTTTCTATATTGTCAACATTTACAAATGTTATACATCTCCAGTTTTTATTTTGTCACCATTTACAAATGTTATACATGTCCAATTTCTATATTTTCAACATTTTGAGAACTGAATGAGTTCGATAGATGATTTGCGTGAAACAATAACATTTTTATAGAAGAGTGGCGTCTGGTTAACTAATGAATGAAATTTCTTAATCTGGGTGATAATGAAGAATAAAACTAACTGTGACAGACATAATTTCAAGATATTATTGTGAACCACAAAACTACAGAACAGTTGAGATGGAAATATCTGTACCAGTTATAAAGCAATCTTCTCTCATTATCAAAAATAATGCTTGCGCAAAATCCTATAAATCTAGCTTGGATGAGGTGCTCAGAACGAAATGAGGATCATTCTTTTCTATAAGTTCGCTGGCTATAAGTACACTGTGGCCAAAGAAGGGTCTTATTAATAGATCATTATCCGTCAATTACTATCGACATTGTGTGATATATATTTTCAAGAGATGTAACGTGCAACACAATAGCAACTTAAAATGGCATTGATTTTGAACTAAATTAGTCATTTAACGACACCAATGGATAAGTTCAAATGGGCCGTTCTTTTTTTTTTCATTCGTATGCTGACATAATTTCGTAATATTGCACTTCCACGTTTTTAGGAAAATATTTCTTTTGAATTTATTAAGATTAAGTAAGTTATGTTAAAACGATTTTTTCGCAACATCCGTTCATTTTCTATCTAACGACTGTGCATCTTAACAATAACCCTGCAGCGTAATTGTCATTGAAAAAGTGTTCGTTTCAATAGTCAAATCTCAGAGTCTTGACTATTATATCTTCCCATGGGATAGTATGAATACCTATTATATTATTCAGCTGTTTGAAGTATGCGACAGATGAGAGGACGTGTCGTAGAAGGAACTTGTGTACATGTGATTTGTGTCGCTTTTCTAGACAAAGATACTATTGATTATGTTGTGTACTATTGTCTGGAATATGTGAACGGCTTTTGCTACTGGCCTTTGTGTTTGAATTATCACATATTACAAGATGCCGCACTTAACTTACTATGGCTAGAGTATGACTTGTTGCAGGCCAATTTTTAGAAGGTTCTGGACCCCAAGCTGATACTTATACCTTTGTTTTCCGATGTCATTAAGTATAAGGTATATTTCAAGCTTAGAAATTATAAATCCTCAATCTGAACCAATTTGTATAATCTGAGTGTATGAATATGTTGCGTCTGAAAGGGCTGTTGCATACCCTACCCAAAAGTGGTTAATTTTTGGTTGCATCACACTACTTTTGTTCGTTTGTTTGTTTGTTGTTAAGCGTAAAGCTACACAATGTACTATCTGTGCTGTGCACACTACGGATATCGAAACCATGTTTTTAGCATTATAAGTCTCCAGGCTTAACGCTGATTCACTGGGTGAGGGAGCACACTATCTCCGTAAAGCCAAACAATGTAATAATGTAGTCCTGATACATTCTGTTCCACCGTGAGTTTAAATTGGTTGTGGTTGTCGAGTGACTTGCTTAGATGTATATTTAAAATCGTTCAAATATATTGTACTCAACAAGAAGATTTATAGTTCACGTTCCATTGTCGCAAAAACGTGTTCCGCATTTTAGATACGCTTTAACAGTGACAATCAATTCCTATTTTTCATCAGACATGAGTAGCCCAAGAGTCGGTTGTGGTTGCTGTTGCCTAGCTGTCTTCAGTATATACCAGCTGAAGATTATTAAGGACGGCTATGCACAAACAACCCTTGTATAATTTTGCATGAAAATTCTAAAACAACAAACCGTTCAAAATGTGCTTTAATTGTCTTGGTATAATGATATTATATGAGATGTAAACAATCAAATCAATGGACTTGCTAAGAAAGGGACTTGTAGAGCTGGAATGTTTCACATATTGGCCCTATTTTCGTTTTTGAAGTGGATAATGTGTCGAACTCTTAGTATTCTGTACTCTCGCGAGAAACAAGATAGAATTAGCTATACGAGCTTCCAGTCCTACACAGTGTGAACGCAACAAAGAATTTTATTCAAAATTATAAAGCATTAACGACTATACTCTGAAACAATAGAAATTTATAAAATCTGGTCAAACAAGTCATCTGATAAATTTTTGCTATAAAATCCGAAAAGAAAATTCGTGATGTTCTTGATTTATATCCCTTCAAAAACCTCCAGCAACCGCTATTGATTTTATTTTTACAAATATTCTTCCAAAAATTAGGAAGCCACAGAAATTTAATAGAATAGTCCTTGATGGCTTGATGTGTAGCAGCAAACAGCCCTTATAGTATTGATATCTATTAGGAAATATGCCATCTTTAATATATCGGGATATCATTACCTTGAAATACATATATAATGAGATAGAAAATGTTTTTTACATACACAAAAAATATTAGATCATGGAAAATAAACCAACATTATACATAAACCAGACTCTAAACTTATGTTTGGAGTTTTATCATGAGTAAATCAACTTTTAAAGCTGTAAGAAAATAGAAATTTTCTTAAACTTAGTTACAAACAGACAACCCATTATATAACGATTGTATTCATTATTGACAACTCTTAAGACATATAAGTGTGATACTTGATGCCCTAATAGTGTGTGATGTAGTGGACCAATCAGATTACTTTAAAATCTAAACCAGCACTACTGATGAAAGTCGTCTTTGTGAAACAGATAACTTGTTGGTAAGAAAACTGACGCCAGAACTCAGTCGAACACGTGCGGAATATAGTTTATCGATAAATCTATTGTATTGTGAAGTCATTATGTTTGTCTAAGTATTTTTAGCTCCCTTATGTTTTTTTAATGCCGAAGAGAAAGCTATTGTTAAATCGCTTATTGTTGTAGCTGCTCAACATTATTGTACAAACTGTAGGGAACAAAAGCTTGCAAACAAAGATAGCATATTATTATTTTTCTCATTCTTGGTTTGGTTTTACTTTTGCATTAATATTTTTATTCATTTAATGTTGTATGGTTACATGATTTCAACCACCAGATGGTGCTGCAAAAACATAAAAAACTTTTAAAATTTGAACTGTTTGGTTCTTCAGGCTCAAAATTCAATACATTTTTTGTAATCTTACCTCGTCAGAGGGTCTGGGGAGATAGTAACACTGATGCATGAGTTGTTTTTATTATACAAAATAAACTGGAACCATGTATATATATATATAAACATTTTCTAAATATGTGTACTTTCAGTTAAAATATTCCACACTGCCCAATCTTCGCTATCGTTGAGACTTTTTACAGAAAACGGAGTACATTTATCTATTTACTTAAGAAAACAAAAACACTTAAGACAGTAAAATCTACTTTTACTTACAAGGAACCATAACTGGGGAAGCTTATTTTCCCATATATTCAGATAGCGAACATAAATATACACAAATTGGATTAACTTAGATTGTTTTAGCTTATTTTCGCACATGATCAGATAGCGGACATACACATATACAAATTGGATTAACTTAGATTTTTTTCATAATACAGAATACAGAAAATAATGTTCTGACCGATAGAGGACAAAAAAAGTTCAATGCGATAAAAATTCATATGTTCCATAATTTCAGACTTGTGTGATCTAGTATTCACATATTCAAAATTTATATACTAACCCTATGTTGTAGTAAAATAATCTGGATATTGTAAGGAAAATAAATGTTATTATGAGGGTCTAAAACAAAGCTGAAGATCTATTACCTATAAGTAGGGAACAGATTGAGCTATATATATACAAGACGTGGTTAATAGGTGTGATTTTTATAAGCAATAAAACTATAGAAAAATATGTTATTTAGAACTCTAGAAGAGTTTATATATATATATATATATAAGTGAAGAATGGTTTGTGCGCACAAAAATATTTTAGTACCTTTCAGGGGCAGCTCCATGGAGGTCCAGACCCCCTTTCCAATGCAAAAAAAAAGTATTGGAAGGAAACAGTAAGACATTAATTACAAATAAAGAGGAAAATGGAGTGATATAATTTTCTTTTCTGGGATCAGTTATGTTCGTTATTCAGGTTGTCTGTAATCATATTATAATTAATGGAGGAGCAAGTGATAGAATATTTTTTTTCTGGGATCAGTTATGTTCGTTATTCAGGTTGTCTGTAATCATATTATAATTTGAGAGACGTGTGTTTGTTTGCTTGTCCTCTAACTCCTCCCAGGATTTTGAATTTGCATTTAAACCTGTCAAATACAGTTTAATCAACTAGGAATGATTCGGGATATGTCAAGAAGTGGTTTGTCTTTTAAATTCATTGATTTCATAACTCCAGTGATAGTTAAATATACATCAGTCAGTGGGGGTGGCCAATTGGGGTATTGATGGAAATTCTCCAGTTTTCATTACACGGTGTTCACACACAGTGGCCGTTCACAACTTCTCCTTGGTAATTAAAACTCAAAACATAATTATTTAAGCACATTATTATGCTTCCATAAAATAGAAATTACCCAATTTACTGTCATATTGAATTATGTGCTTTCACATTTTATGTTGAATATAAATCTGCTACTACACAACTTTCTATGGGCATGTAATCAAAAATATAGATCTATTATTTAACAATTTTTTCCTTCCATTAAAGAATTACTATTAACCATCATAAACAAATCAAATACATTTCTCATTGAAATTATAATAAATGGAGATATTCCATTTATGTACACAGCAATAGAGTACCTACATACCAACATAGTCAGGTTTCTGCATACAATCCCAGTAAAGATGTAGCCATAGGTAAGACGAAACAATGACCCTTCTCTATAAAATCAATAAATAAATCATAAACTTTTCACCATGCATTCCACGGGTACATCTGCTAGTGTCTAAAGTGTTGAAAACAGCCGTAAATGATCTATTCTTCAAAACTTCAAAAACCTACCATAGGTCTTTGAAGGAGCCATTTTCATCAGTATGATTATAAAATATCCATCCCTCTCTCTCTAGCCTATTAGTGAATAACGCTTGACATAACTTAATTCGGGGGTCACTTCAATATCCCGATTCTAGCAGTCAGCCCCGTGAATGAAGGAAGATATGTTCTGGGTGGTAGAAGAAAGTACTGGTCTTGGTAATTTGGATTTCACATTTCTAAGTTCCCAATGGAAGTGACCAGCAACGATCAGTGAAAGGTGTCAAAAACTAAACTTATAGTAATTTCAAACAGATTTTAGCTTCTCTCAAGGGGGCAAACCCCCAAACGACTATCGACATTCAATCATTTGCACAATATTCAAGAGAACGTACGATTTCAACAGTTAGTATGTAATCCTGGTCAAAATATAATTATTCATAAATGCAACATGTATCGAAGTATCCAACACCATAAGATATATCTTAGATATTAGTTTTACATTAAAAATGGTTAAAGATCAGTTTAAAGATTAATTTGTCTAACAAGTTTAAGAATATATAAAGCTGAATTTAGAAAACAATGATTACATCATTTTCATGTAACTATTTATAAACTTTCTAACACTAGATGCTTACGCCATTTAATGCCAGCAATGAACACATAAGAATGCTAAAATATGTAAGATTAAAGTACTTAACATCAGAAAAAAAAACTGTGACAAAAAGTGGACAAAAAACCCTTGTGCATAGTTAATTTAGAACGGTCTGTAACATTTCTAACAGCTTGAGAAAACGTTTTATATTGTGTACTTGTAAAAATGCTAAAATATCCATAGACGATAAGAAATACACATATGATTCTACCACTAGAGTACAAAATGATGGTAAATGACAAAACAAGCTATGCATATCAGGCAGACAGTAGCACTGCCTAAGTAGAGATGATTCGGATTGTTGATTGAAATGGTATTTTGAATATCTCCCTATCTTCTCAATAGGTCATCAGAACTTTACAATACTATACAGTGTTTCCTTTTATAACAATATCTATGTCATGACTGAGTCACAAGTTCTGAGAATGTCTTTAAATATCATAGCAAAAAGTTTAAATTTCTTGATCTCCTTTCTTCTGCTTCTTTTTTAATCAATGATAACTCCAAAACCAAAACAATGGTGTCAACCAATTTCACTGAGGTGATATAGTTTCAAACGGAGTATCCGCATTTATAAGTATTATTAACTAGCAGTAATTTCAAAAAATCATAATTCTAATGTAAACAATGTTATCATTACCCCTTGAAATAAGTTTCTTTACAGAAATATGGTGTTCCTTTAAAATGCTTAAGTACAGTGTGAAACAGGAATTACCAGCAAATAATAGACAAGCAATAAATATTACAGTTGGAACATCATTGGATTTAGAACTTGGTTGTAGATATAACCTTCATATGTTATTGAAACACTGTATTAAAAGCAAACAAGTAAAGAAAAGGCTTTTCAAAAAGGAAGTAAATATAGAGGTGGCTACAATCAATCCTTCAAAAACAATGCAAACAAGATAGTAGGGATGGCATTTGCATCATCCCTACATAATAGCACAGGCACACAGTGTAGTAGAATGTTAACAGACAAAAAATAGGATAAATTAAATTCAGTTGTGATTGAATAGTTATGTATATTGCTATATGTTAATTATTGTTTGTGCTATTATGTAGGGATGAAACAAATGCCATCCCTACTGTATTGTTTGCATTGTTTTTGAAGAATTGATATTAGCCATCCATACATTTACTTTATTTTATTAAAAGTTTTTCTTTACTTGCGAACTTTAGAATGCTTTGGTCCACCTTAATAAAAAAATGGTTTGAAATTAAATTAAATTTGATACGCCAAAAGTTCAAATTCTATAACATCTAAATATCAAGAAAATATCGCAACTGCTGATGTGATAAATCACAAATATTAATATATGTCGAAAACTCTATAAACATCTCATTAAATGTAGCTGAAAGTTTCATCTTGAAAGCAATGGCTCCTACAAATTGAAAATTTAGAAACTATTATCAATTTAGCTTTTACGAAAGAAAATTGGATTTTGGTCTCCAAAAACCCTTTAGGATATTATTTCTGAATAAATTGTTATAAAGTGTAAAGAAACCCATAAACTTTTGTAAAACTCTCCCCCTCCCCCCAAGAAAACTACTTTCACTTAATGAACGCTGGTGTAATATTGCAGTATTATTAGTTGAAAAAAGACAAAAGTCGGTATGTCTGCTACACATAACTTGTCTTATTATTTGTTGACTTACATATATGAGATCTAACATACACGATACTAAGACGATCAACCATAATGACAAAATAGCTGGTGTAAAAAATATAGTCAAAGTTGCATGGAAATACATATATACGTACTATAATTATATACTATAATACGTATACGTACTATAATTATATACTATAATACGTATACGTACTATAACTATACAATCAAATGTTCGCTATAAATGTAACTGGATATGTTAAACAGCAAAAATCCTAAAGACAATAGGATTTTGAGTAACCTTATATACGGTTTACTCGTTGTTCGCTTTTTAAATATGCTTGGAAATTGAAAAACGTAAACAAGGAAATGATTTTTTTAAATCACTGATAACATCCTTATATCCAATATTTTTCATAACGAATTTGTATAACATAAGTTATTAACAATTAGGTACACAATGAAATATGTTGAAAACCCCATAAAACGGGGTAATATCTCGTATTAGAAAGCAGAAGTAATGAAGACTGAATTTATAATACAAATAGGACCCCCCCCCCCCCCCAGTTACACAACGGTTTGTCTGCGGACTTTCAACGCTAGAAACCGGGTGATGGGCAGAGCATAGATAACCCTCTGTGTAGCTTTGTGCTTAGATACAAACAAACAGGATATTTTTATGAATAACTTCTGAACAGAATGCAGTTCTATGGTGAGGGTGGAATTACAAATAAAAAATCAGCTTACTAATTGTTGTATATAAACATGTGTTAATAATAGTAATTGTTGTATATAAACATGTGTTAATAATAGTAATTGTTGTATATAAACATGTGTTAATAATAGTAATTGTTGTATATAAACATGTGCTAATAATACTAATTGTAGTATATAAACATGTTTTAATAAATATGAAAACACATTATGATATATTATATGTTGGGCCTAAAATGAAGCATCAATTATTGAGTTTATAATTTAGATAATGTATTAAATTTAAAGATATTTAAGTCCATACTTTCTAGCGGCAGAAGTAGAGAGTAATATCAAAATATGTTTACGCCTAAACAAAGTATTAAGGTATGTTTCAAACACAAATAACACACAAAAAGTTCAAATTAATGAAATGCGGTTATAATACACTTTAGAGAATATTTTACTTATGATGAATAGACTGGATTTATTCTTCAGCTGGGTTCTGCTTAGAAAGTTGTTCCATCTCGGTTGTACTCACAATAACGCTTCGATCAGAGTAGCCAAGAGTCGGCAGTGACTGATGTTGTCTAGCTATCGGTTCAAAATTAGGGATGGCTAGCGCAGATGGTCCGTGTACAGCTTTGCGCTAATACCCGAAACAAAACAAACATCCAATAACGTTTCCCGAAGTGTCGAGCAGGCTTAGCTGACATTGCAATTAGCCTAAGTCACTATGCTAAGAAGAAAGGCATAATATTCGTTATTTATGTATTTATTATAATTCCTCAAAATTTTCATAAAACCAAAACAAAATTCAAATATATATATATATATGGACGTTCATTACTTATTACAGTACAAACAAACTAACCATTGTTTTGAGCAACTCTATATACCAGCATGCGACACCACAATATTTCTAGTATTTGTAAAAACAAACAAACACTAGAAAAAATACTCTTATTTTTGTACTCTAGCTTTTTTAAATTAATCGTTTAGGCGTATAATTGTGCTATAGGCTACCTGCGCTGTGCCAAACGTAGGACTCGAACCTAGAATTTTAATTATACAGCCCTCAAGCTTATCGCTGAGTAACTGGAAACTTTTTTTGTTTTTTAGCCGCGGCATAGCGGCTCATAGAATGGCTCTGAGTATCTTTTCAAGTACTTTTAGCAAGTAGTCCCATCTCTTGATGGATTTGAGATTTAATTACAGCCACGGCTATTGAGGGTTCCCTTTTGTTTTCAATTAAAGTATTTGTCTTTTATGGCACAAGTACTTAACTTAGAGATCAGCATAGTCTAAGGTTGTGTTTTCACTTTTCTATAGCCCGATATAAATATTAGTCCATATTTAAAAACCTTTCATATTATTCCACCAAATATTGCCACAATGACCAGCTCATACACTTTAGTGCAAAGATCTGTAATGCTTCTGGAACTCGCTCCTCGCTGACGGTCAGCTGTTCTGCACTATTGGCATCATTTAAACTTTTACCAAATATGCCTTGGTGTGAGCAGCGTCTGACGACGATCTGTCATAATCGTTCTACATTCACCCTTCGCTTTCCTCTTAAAAACTATATTAAGTTTGTACTTATTTCTGTCAGGATCTGGCTAATACAAAACAAATTACTGTTTATCACTATTATCAACAACACACAGATTTAAAACTAGAGCTTGTTTCTTACTGGCAGCATTCCATCCTTCCTTCGCCTCCCTATCTGTTTATTTATTCTCTCTTACACCTCCTAGTCTCTTTTTTTCTTTCTTCTATTAAGTTCCTATCTTTTATATTTATTTCTTAAAAACAACGCCTAACAAGACTCTTTCTTTCTGATCTTGTACACCTGTTTTCATTATAATGTTTCATAATCATAGGGGGTTCTGCTGTTTCCATACCGCTGAGGAAGAAGGGCAGCCTCATCCTCTAATAATTTCCTAACAACTTAGAATGGTGTAACCCCTTAATCCCTTAAAGACTGGCCAAAAGTCGGTCGTTTTCTCACTTTTCTTCACCCAAACCGATGTTTCTTACACCAAACTTAATCACACTTCTTGAAGTGATTATTTATGAAATAGGCATCAAAGTTTATGAAAAGAGGACAAAACTTAATAACTTCTTTGACCAATCACCTGATTTATGCGTGAGTTAATCTGATTCACATACATTCCTGATAAGAGTATTTGTTGCCAAAATTCCCATGGTTTTTCCATTATCAACCACATGAGGTCAGCCATCTGCTTCCTCCTTTCAGTGTCACAGTGGTAAGTCTACTAACTGATAACGCTAAAAACTGGGTTTCGATACTCGTGGTGGGCACAGCACAGATATCCCATTGTATAGCTTTGTGCTTTACTACAAACAAACAAAGTCAACCATCTTTTTTAAAATTAAATTTATTGTATCAGCAATCAATTTAATTATAATAAGATGCAGTTCAGCATTATACAGTTATTACCTTTATACTGACTCGTATAGGAAATTACACTAATGAATTAACTTTTGTACAAATTTTTATGCAAAATGTCAGCGTCGTATTCATAACATCTTGAATAATAATCTCTAATCAATTTAATTAAACTGAAGATTATAATGATACTGTTAATTTAACTAACTCTCAGGCATGTTCAATCAGAAAATTTAAGAAATAAGAGGTAGTAGAGGTACTTTCAAAACTTTGCGGTATTTCATGAAATTTATAATGCTTACATGATTGTCATTAGTGTGTTCTATAACGGCAGAACATAACTGGCTATCAATATATCACAGTGAAGAAAATATTGTGAACCGTAACTGTGAACTGGACCTTGTTCGATTAGTTGAAAGGTGAAAGAAACATCAAAGTCTCTAACTGTCTGAAAAGCAGTCTACCTTTTTAAAGTATTTCATTGTATTTGGAGTCCTTGAACGTAATAGTATAAGACTAATACGTTAATAAAAATGATTGACTTTTACCTTAAAATGATAATATATTATCATAATTTGATATAAATTTTAAACTTTATTTTGATAATTAACTTTCAACTAAATTTAAAATCCTAGTACTCGTTATTACTACCATAGGTAACTCTAGACTTAAACGTATTTTAATCGTAGTTTATTTTTATCTAATCGCATTGTTAAACTTAGTTTTATCCAAAGTTATTGCTATTGATCCCGGAATCTTATCCTTTGATCGTGAAACAAAGTCTCTCATACATAAAAACAAATACATGATCATAATAACATGTAAACAGTTTTGTTGTTGTTTTTTTTTACACCAGAAAGGAAAAATCCGTTACTCTGTAAATCATTCTTGCGTGCAGCAAAAGGTTTGACGTATTTTTCAGCGAAAAATGGATTATAGAACCTTTTTTGTGAAATGTAGTTCGAGTAATTCAAACTTTTGCTTGACGCCAATGTGGACCTTGGAATGATGACTGTTACGTATAAATCGTTTTTCAAATGAGTTGTATTTTGTTTTTGTTTTTAGCATCAGTGTTTACTTTAATGAAAACCAAAATAAAAATGCTTCACATATACACACGTCTTGTTCGAGGAACTCTCAAAACTGTGAGTTTAATTATAACTTAAGGTAATACTTGTTTTAACTTGTAAATAAAGCTAAGTTAAAGGCGAGTTATTACCCACAATAATATAATATTTTGTTTCTGCTCGTATTATTCTAATTACCGTATGTTTTGATATTTCTTCGTCCTCACTATTAGCAACCTATATAATCATCTAATTCTAATTATTAATAATAATATTTAATAACTAGATACTAGTTATTAACTTCAGGGAAGTTCTGAGAAGAACTATTTCTGTGTTGATAGTGGCCAGTACTCAATCCTGGGTCTTCTTAATTGAAGAGTCATCCACTCGACATGGTGGGAACAAATGAACAGACTTTCAAGGCCCCAAACATGATTTAGACTCATCAATGGAATATTTAATGTATGTAATTACGGACTAGGCAATCTCCTTAATTTTCATAGTTTTCTTAATACAGTTCATCCTTCTATCAAATTCACTTCCAAAGCTGTGGGGAATTACCCTTTCTAGTTGTTTACAGATATCTTTATATCAAAATGCATGTGCTACCCCTCCTATCTGTTTTAAGTTTTATGGCTAACCTCCCAAATTAAGACAAAGGTGGAGCCACATTTGGTTAAATCAATCAAATACACATAATATGCAACACCTATTGCCCCACTCTTAAGGCTCTAGATAAATTAATATATATTTTAAAGAATAACCAATATCCAACAAATACCATGTAATTCACTAGCCAGGAGAAACCAGCCAACAGTTAGGGTCATTGACTTTGTTGTTGAAACATAACATCATACGTAATACTAAACTCCCAATCAAAATCAAGTAAAAAATTAAAATCACAGTTAGTTGTTTCTTATTTCACAAAGAATTATTCACGTAACTCACAAAGCAGGCCAAGGAATAACTGACATACGTCGCATAAATAATGCTGTAAATATAGCGCCACAAGCAAAATGTTTGGTCAGTTACTTGTTGGAAAGACTGGTCGAAGGTTTCATCAAAAGCTTTCAAAGCTTGTAAGATGCATTAAACAAATGACTACAAACAACAGAGCCATTGTAGAGCATTTCATCAGTACTCGCGATTTACCAATAGGTATGCAAGTAATGGCTGTTGATATCCTGAAAATAACAAAAACACTTATGTTTATTAAAAAGCTTAATCTCACACTTAATCGTGATCGTAGACGATGTCTTAAAAAAAAACGTTTATCTTAATCTTAAACTCATCTGTTTGATAATTAGTCATGAATTAACATTATGTTTAAGTAATCCTTTTTTTCTAGCTCATAATTAAAGAGGATATAATTAACACCAGTACTGTTGTCAGGAGAACGGATATATGTGTGAAACAATTTACATATCATGACATTGTTGTTGACTTCTTACGTATTGTTTGTATCCGTACTTTCGTTCCCAGTGAGGCCCGGCATGGCCAGGTGGTTAGGGCGCTCGACTCACAATCGCGGGTTCGAATCCCCGTCACACCAAACATGATCGCCCTTTCAGCCGTGGGGGCGTTATAATGTGACGGTCAATCCCACTATTCGTTGGTAAAAGAGTAGCCCAAGAGTTTGCGGTGGGTGGTGATGACTAGCTGCCTTCCCTCTAGTCTTACACTGCTAAATTAGGGACGGCTAGCGCAGATAGCCCTCGTGTAGCTTTGCGCGAAATTCAAAAACAAACAAACAAATCGTTCCCAGTGTCTTTTTCAGTTGATTAAAACTAATGCAGCGAAACATTTGGAATGAAAATACCTTCTGTCCCTGATGGAGAAAGGTCTATCTTTCGAAAGCGCTCGGGTTATGAGGTTTCTTATATTTCTCTTTATTTTTTCTGATGATTAGTTATTTATTATCATTTTTATAATGCCTTGTATTTTACAATGCATATTACGATTATTAAAAACATAACAAGATATATATATATATATAATATCTGAAGACAAACATTCTTATTATTTCCAAAAGCTACATAATTGTAGGAGTACTTGTTTTCGTCGAAATATGTAACTAAATTTAATCAAAGTATGCTCGTATATAAAGTCAGATAGAATTGATGACTGTATTACTGTTAGCAGTAATGTGGAAAATCAATAATAATAACAGTTATTTAAAGGCTAGTGATTGCGAATTTTTTAAGGCTTAAAGCTAGTATCGTGCGATGTGTAGGTAGACTGACGTGTATATTTATTTACCCAGAAGTTGCTCGAGATAGATTTGTGACGTATATCATACATATTATGTAACACTTAACAAAACTTCCTTAGGGAGATGCTACAAAGCAATTCTTAAGCTCTGAGTCGTTTGGTTGTGTGTTTAATCGATTAACTACTAAAGATTTATGCAGCTTCCAACACAATAAGAAGCTGTTAAGCTCGGTTGATGTGACAGGAGAATTTTTCTTCGATTAAATTCCCCACGTCAGAACCATTCTCCACACAGAAAGGCGTCAGTAGCTGTCACGTTTCAGTTATCCCAGTCTGCGATCCGACGCTAACCTGCATCATTAACGAGACCAACTCCTCTTTTCACTGTGTTGACAAAAGCAACAGACAATAACAACCTGTTCATTCGTGAAGTCTAAGCCCAATATTCAGCCACTTATTCAACAGATACACAAATAAAGTGTAAAAAAAACTGGGATTAGCACACACATTGCGTAGTTAATTGATTCATAGGTTAATATATATATTGCCGTGTGAGAAGGTAATAAAATATCTTTAATGTCTAACTGTCTTTGTGTTAGACTGGTTGTTGACTGTTAGGTTGCTATGTTCTATATGCAAGAGATTAGCTTTCGAACAACAATGGCAATATATTCATACGTTGTTCAAATACCTTAAATATTATTGGTTATTAGTGATGAGTAAAGTACTTTACATAAAACCCTGAAAACAATAACTTATTCACGGGCCTAAAATCTTCTTTATCCCAAAAGAAAATTATAAACTGCATACAATTATATAGTAAAACAAAACATTAAAGTTAGCATGCAGTAACCAAATATGGTCATTTAAACTGAAATTAAAATTCGTTGCTTTGCTCGTCAAGCCAGATAAAACAATATGAAGAATTAGTTGTAACTGTTATATGTTATAACAAGCTATCCACTTTATGTGGTCCTTAGATTGGGAAAGGGTAAGTCTACGGACTTACAGCGATAAAATCCGGGGTTCGATTTCCCGCGATGGACACAGCAGATAGCCCAATGTGGCTTTGCTCTAACACAGACAAACAAGTTTTATGTGAATTTTCAGTTAATAAGAAGCAATCCAAAACAAGCCTAAAAAGGCGGGGCATTTCGAAGATAATCCTTTCTCCACTACCCTTTCGGTTCTGATTAAAAAAAGACACCACTTTCAAACCACTTTCAGATATTCATAACACATCATATTGTTCAAATGTCTTTCTCATTTCATCTGTCTTTTATTGAATTACAATCATTATAAGTACCACACTGCTCAAAATATCCTCAAAGATATAATTTTTAATTTATTACAATAAATTGTCTCACAAAATGTATGTACCCAGGAACTCAGTACAAGATATTTCGTTTTCCCTGCCACAAAAAAAAAAAAAATCAGTCCAATGTGACATTATTAATTGTTTGCTTACGTTTACATTAACTGTACATAAATATAATTACATTTATGTATTATTCATACGACAAAGGTCCATTGAATATATCATTCTTGTCAGTAAAAGTCAAGTATGATAGATAGATAGATAGGAGTTTCCAAGTATTTTAGAATACATTAAAATTGTTTATAAATCTTTCTCCTCGCCCCTAAACAATCCAGTTTTTTCGACGTAAAATCTTCACTTGGAACCTGAACAATTTCGATTTCAATCTTAACAGCTAATAATTCGTCATGTAAAATTTATTCTTCCGTAAAATACAAAGTATTATCGAGTAATACTAAATATCTCTAATTAACACAGTTTTAATAGCCCAATATGTCCCATTTTAGTAAAGCGAGAGAGTTTGCACCGATATTTAGTTTAAACTATCGGCTAGCAGTTATCAGTCTGAAACTTATATTTTCCTATGTAACTTATTTCTCACACATTTAAACTGATATAGTGTTTAGCTTCATTGTAAACTAGTAAATAAAATTACATTTAAAAACCGCTATCTCCCAATAACTATCTCTTCTATTCAACAAATGGAGTTTGGTTATTCTAATGATTTCAATACTAAAATCACTTTATCAATTAATTATATTTGGCTGACTCTCTTTCTAATTTCCCTTTATTCACATTGTAAAAGAAAATATAAAATCAAGACTATGTTTGCGAAAGAAATAGAGTCCATTTTACATAAATTATGAAAATATAAATTGTGAATAAACGTATAGCAGCTGTGCATAAAAACTAAAAAGTAAATATTAGATGTTAATATGTAATCAATAGTTACATGTATTTTAAAGTTGTTAGAAATATCCAATTCGTAATGTTGCTGTTGGTTATTAAGTGCAAAGCTATGCAATGGGCTATATACGCTGTGTTCACCAAGGGAGAGCGAACCCCGGATTTTACCATTATTCAAGCTTATCTCTGAACCACCCGGGAGATTCACTGCATATTGTTGTTGTTCTTAAAAATAAGTAAAAGAGGATCGACCTGGGTTTTTATTGTTTGCTTAATAATTAGTATTGATAAAAAGTCAAACTTTATAACTAGAGGTCTTTGCAATATGAAATAATTTAATACAGCTACAGAGGTACAGAAATATCTTATTTGGTGTCCTTTGATACCTGCATTTTCACCATTATTTTATCATTGGACTTGCTACTGGTTAATGTAATGTATATATGAGGTTGAAGAGGTTTTCCCTCATGAAATAAATACACGCGAGCAAAGCTATTCCACTGATTCATTTACATTTTAATCATGTATGGTAATATTTAAGTTACAGTTATTATAAACTTTCTATGTTTTCTCAGAAGCAGTATCTTACTTTATACGAAAAGCTACCAATGGATTAACTAGAAAATGAAATTTCATATCGATCATTACTCACTAACATATGGGTATAATTACAGTTTACTTCTGGAAATTTATTGTTTTACGACGATATACCAAGGTTATGCTTCAAGGTAAAATTTTATGACATTTGTTTTAAATTTATTAAGAAAAAATCAATGAATTTAGTGCAGTATACACCTTTATAATTTTTATATTTTAAAATGCAGTGTTATTTTATTTTATAATATTTCCTGTTCATGTGCATAATTGTGCGAAGCAAATAATTTATTTTCATTTCTATCACGACTGGTTCAGAATTTATACGTTACCTAGAGAGATTCACTTAATATGTGCGGATAGTATGTACTAATTATACTTAATATGGGACGGACAGTTTATACTAATTATACTTAATATGTGACGGACAGTTTATACTAATTATACTTAATATGTGACGGACAGTTTATGCTAATTACATTTAATATGTGACGGACAGTTTAGACTAATTATACTTAATATGTGACGGACAGTTCATACTAATTATACTTAATATGTGACGGACAGTTCATACTAATTATACTTAATATGTGACGGACAGTTTATACAAATTTCCGATAAAAGAAGTAAGCGTTTCTAACATTAAATATTGGAATATCAAAGAACACTGTGCATGAAAAATTCAGGAGAATTGAATGAATCACAAAAGTCGATCAAACTGCTTTTGTACTGAGATACGTAATATTTGTAATCTCCGTTTAAACCACATCTTACTACGTTTAAGGGCTCAAACCACACTGAGGACGAAGATTAAGGAAAAGGGAATCATGTTAAACAGAACAATACATTAGACTTTTTGTTCTATTCAAATTTGATATGACCATATTTTAAAATTCCTTGTTAAAATACAAAGTACTTAAGGTTTTCAGTATTATAAAATACTGAGTACAGACACAATAAGTACGTGTTGAATTTAAAAAAAAACGATTACAAAATAGGAAACAACGGTAACGAAATGTTCGGGTCGTTACATTGAGAGAGTGACTGTACATTTGAATCCTAAAAAATAACGCTTAATATTAACCTTACTTCTTTAGCCATAAAATGCAGCCTTCATATAGGGAACTGCTTTACGCTATAGCCTATAGTTATTTTCAGTTTTTAGTGCCGTAGACTTGAGTTTTTACAGTTACGTCTTCTAGCATATGGGAATAATAGTTACTTAATTCTTTAAATATTCCGAGTTTTCGAAATACATTTTTTTAGATTCTTTCATTAATATATATATATTATTACTTCTCTCAGACTTTTATATTTTTGTGTTATTCTTTTTTATACTAAATACCGTCTCTTGTTACAAGTAACTCAAGAAGTTTACCCCCAATTGTTTTCATTGACTGCAGCTTCCATCTTATTATTCTTAGATACCGTTTGTCTTTGATACAACATGCACTAAGACACTAATTAATTCTTCTCTACCTTTTATTACTAACACTTCAATAATTAGAATCTATGTTAGGAATCTTGCAATAGTTCCTGATCGACTCCTTTACGTTTTATATTGTGCAGTAAAACTTACTATACTGCTTTAATATTCTGTGCTTTTCACGTTTAAGGTTAAAACACGTCTAAAGTTACTTCTCTCTAAACTTGTGTTTTCTGATTAAAATCCTGTTTACCTTGTAAAATCGTCTATTTTGTTCATACATTTCCAAAAATGAGTAATGGGTATTTGTAGCTTAAACCAATGCAAATAGATTTACTCTTTTAGTCTGCAATAGTCTTTTATAATTAAAATCGATACCTACTTTCATTAATACTCTAGTTTCCCGGTGGGACAGCGGTAAGTTTACAGACTCGCGGTGGACACAGAAGATAGCCCAATTTGGCTTTGCTCTAAAAAAAAACCAATATTCTACTTCTTTCATTATTTACATTATTTGGTAACAAATACAATATTCTCCTGGAATTAATTTCCTCTTTTTTTCCGATGTAAATCAATTTGAAACTATATTTTATTTTACTTATTTAACATACTTACCTTAATGTTAAAATTGTAATATTTGTGTCTAGTTTATGAAGTAATTTATACAAATCAATATATACGATTAAATCTCCTCATACTACCCTTATCAACTATAAACAACAGTGGATTTTTAAAGTGTTGTCATCCTTCAAAAAGATCTTAATGTATTCTTCATTTCAAGTGAATTATAAGATGTGAAATACAAAAAACAAACCTTGCCAGTAACATCAACCCAGTTACCTAATACACTGATATATAACGTGGAATACAAAACACAAACCTTGCCAATAACATAAAAACAGTTAACTAACACAATGAATTATAACGTGGAATATAAAACACAAACCTTGCCAGTAACATCAACCCAGTTACCTAATACACTGATATATAACGTGGAATACAAAACACAAACCTTGCCAATAACATAAAAACAGTTACCTAACACAATTAATTATAACGTGGAATATAAAACACAAACCTTGCCAGTAACATCAACCCAGTTACCTAATACACTGATATATAACGTGGAATACAAAACACAAACCTTGCCAATAACATCAAACCACTGAATTATAACTTGGAGTACAAAATACACCTTACCAATACCATTAAACCAGGTACCTAATATATATATTTGTTTGCCTATTACCAATCCACATAATATTATTGAAGGTAAGCTTGTACGGAAAAAATCAATCGTTTTTTTCGTTTTGTTGTTTTACCTTGAAAACTGTAATTATTTCATTTAATGACGTTATCACCATGATGTTATTAAAGACGTTTATGTTCTATAAGAGACCACTACTGATATTATATGAGAGAAATTAGATGAACTTGGATGACCACAGCTGTACATTTCTTTTAATCAAATATTATAAGCATTTCCAATTATTGAGGACAATCGAAATGATTTGGTTTGGTTTGTTTTGAATTTCGCGCAAAGCTACACGAGGGCTATCTGCGCTAGTCGTCTCTAATTTAGCAGCGAAAGACTAGAGGGAAGGCAGCTAGTCATCACCACCAACCGTCAACTCTTGGGCTACTCTTTTACCAACGAATAGTGGGATTGACCGTCACATTATAACGTGGACTTTTGCAACTGGCCATTGTACTCGTAGATTCTCAATTATTACAAGACGCTGCACTCTGTTTACCACAGCTGTAGTACGACTTGTTACAGGTCTAATAATGGCTGGAGACGGC
>NW_013666439.1:223067-232777 GCF_000517525.1 Limulus polyphemus
CATTACCCATTTAAGCCGTCTCCAGCCATTATTAGTCTCAAAGTGGGTTCCTCGTCATCGAATTTGTTACAGGTCTGTTTCTGAACGCTCATGCTACCCCAAGCTGATCCACATTTCTTTATTTTTTAATGTCATTAAGTACAGTTGATATCTCCGTCTTAAAAATTCTAAATCCATGACTGGCCACATCTTTATTATCTGAGTGTATGAAAACTGTTACACCTTCCTCCCAAACGCATTCAATGTTCGGTGGCATAAGTCTACTTACGTAACGTAAAACAATGTCAAAATGTAGTTCTAATACATTCAGTTCCACCGCGACTTTATATCGACTGTGATTGTTACATAGTTTGCTTATTAATCGTTTCAATTTAATATACTCAACGTATATTTGATATCATCATTGACGCTTGAGGTGGAAGTTTGTAATTGTTCTCAATGATTCTGGTTTGAGAAATACAGCATATTTATTTTAATCACACTTCAGCTCCAGATCACATTTTCTTGTTTTCTTTGTTCAAGCATAATTCATTTCATAATTCTCCCGTTATTAAGACTATTTTTTGATGAAAGTGTGTTTTAGAAAAGTATTTTTAGAGTAAGGCAAAGTCAACATGGATATTAAGTTTATTGTGCATCAGGTATTATGACTAATTTCACAGAAGCAAGTTCGACTCTGATATCAAAATTGTCATCAATGAAAACAAAGTGTGATTTTGGTGACAGTTTCTGTCATACACTCTCTGTTGTTCAATTGTTTTTCATTCCATGGAGAACATTAAAGACCCTCATATTCGAGGTATAATGACCTGATAAATATGCTTAACTGAAAAGTCTATCCGTGGTAGCATTTCAATGTCGAATGGTCAGGAATTTACCAAAAGCCAAATAGATAAATGTTGAGATAGGTACATCTAAAACCTTTCAGCAATACGCCATTACGCTAGCTTATACAAATCTTTATTATAAAGAACGATTTATATATTATATATTACTATTATTATATTTGTGTGGGTGTGTGTATTTTCTTATGGCAAAGCAGCATCGGGCTATCTACTGTGTCCACCGAGGAATCGAACCCCCCGATTTTAGCATTGTAAATCCGACGACTTGCTGCTGTCACACCGGGGGACATTATTATATGACACCAGTAGAATCTCTGGTGTATAGTCTACATAAAAAGGCAATAAATCTATGTGGCTGAAAAATCTGGAATATTATTTATTTTTTATAGTTGCACAAAGCATGTATTCATTATCTCTTCTAACAATATCCATTCACAGAGACACAAAGAAGAGTTGTTTATTGTTATGATGTGTATGCCTTTGTACAAGCTGGCGAGGAATGATTACAATTATCCTCGTCATAAGACATTAGTATTAAGTCTGTTGTTTGTTGCCGCGATGCTTTTGATACTGCATGATAATCGAACATTATTGTTATATTATATGTTGTAAACTAAACAATGTTTTCATTTCACTGTAGACTATCAGTGTAATAATTGCCTTTATAAATTCGGAAGATTTAGTACAAAACATCACTGCAGTTGTTAGCCAAGAATTATAAGTACTGTACACTATAACAATGCCGTTTAAAAGTTCCATACAGTGTGGTAAGTTAAAGTCTCTATGTTTTCTTCTTAGTATTTAATTAGTAAATTCGTGATTTATTATCTCTGTTATACGATCTTAACAAAATAAGTATGCATTAAAGCATTTTTAGATAAAAAGTCTATAATTGTATTCATTCTCGGCGACTCCTGATGTTTTTCATCACAACCACCTTGTTGAATTGGAACGTGCTAGGTTCCCAGATCAAGAAAGCTATGAATTTTTCCATTTATAGTATATGTTTGTTTATATTGCGAGGGGCCTAAGATGCAGGATTATTACTTAATTCTTAAAGGTTAAATCTTTAAGATAAACAGTTGATATTAAATAAACTATTGTTTAGAATAACATGCTATTTTCTAAGAAATATCCGACGATCATCCCAATCATTATAAGTCACAACAACAGCTACTATATTTTAGAGATATCAAAATAAAAATAACGGCTACACATCGCAATGCTTGCTTAATTTTAACGTGAGACTAACTATAACACATTTAATTAATATAAATGTGTATTATCCGTGTCATATTGGAACAAATTGCCAAAATCAGGTATAAGTAGATTCATTGGCTTTACGTTTTTTCTTTGTTTATTTGTTGGTATTCATATAACTACACAACGGACTATCTATTGTGTGCCCAATATGGGTGTGAAAAATCGGTGTTTAGCATTATAAGCCTTCATACTTACTGCTGGGTCACTGGGGGTGGAGGGGGGGACTGGCTTTAAAAAATGATGAGAAAAGGTGAAGCGATGATAATAATTCTAGCAAAAACCTTTTTCAAAGCTGCAAAATATAATAAAATATTATTACCGAATAGTTAGAACAACATAGTCTTAATATTTGTTTTCTATGGTGTAAACAACTATATCTGTATTTTAAGTACGGAAGAGAAAATTTCTTGACAGACAATTGTGAATAACTTTTCTTGAATAGCTATAAATATATATGTCAAAGACAAGTTCATATGAGCTTGTTATTCCCGGGTAATATAATTTAAAAGATGAAATACAAAAATAGGCTTATTTTAAATGCGTGTATGAAGAGTACTTGACAGACTTTTGACAAGTTTCTGGAAATTTTATGCTTCTGTAGGTGAATTCAAAGTATGAAATGAAAATCTATCCATGTGAATATTTATCACATATAATACCTTTTGCATATTTTATAATTCGACATACATTCTCACTGAACTGTTAAATGTGCGTATCAAATATTTCAAAAGAAGGGGCCAATGAAAATCCGGTTCTCATATTTTTAATACTTTATCGCCATTGAAAATAATTTTAGCCATAAAGCTTATTTAGTCGAAAAATCTTTTTGTGGAAATGTTTCCTGGGCAACAGAACGTTTAAAATAAAAGAATTCGCTGATAATACATTTCGTTCTACCCAAAGAATCGGAAATTCTTATCACTGGGCACTTTCTCCTGCTGTTGTAACTATCACGTTTGAAGCAGCTGTTCGTGACGACTTTCCTACGTCAATCTTTTTTAACTTTAGTAGGTTATTGAGATGGCTGATCAAGAAAACGTGATTTATCTCCTGCTACAACTCTAAAAGTAGTGTTAAGCACTAGCTGTCCAAACGATAGCGAAAGAGTTTATCTTCATACACGGTCCTACCTTTTTCACGTCAGGATTTTAAGTAGAAGATATACTTTTCGCATCTTTTGAAATACGGAAGCATCCATGAATTCCATTCACTTACACCAACTAGAAGATCATTAGAATGAATCACACTTAAATATAAAGTCTTTTATTTTTCATCTGCACGTAAAAAAGCAAAAAAAAAAAGGTCTGTATTTTCACTATACATATGTAGTACTTTCGGAAGACTGCAGATAATTAAGGAGATTTATTACATGTTCAGATATATTTTACCTTCTATGTCTAAAACAATTCAAGTTTTGAAATTCCAAATTCTTTGAGAAAGGTGAGTTTTATGACTCGTTATCTGATAATATTTAAATATGATAAAAGCCCATGGGTTTTTCTCTTTCGACCGAAAACTAGAAGAAATAAAAAATAAATGACTTGCTCGGACAATGATTCCAATACTTTTTATGCATTTCCATAGTAATACCAAACTTGAGATAGCTCAGTATTACTGATGGTTATGGTTACTATTTAAGGAGTCATGTCGCATCACATTTGTTAGTGCGTAGTCCAGGTAACACAAAACCATCCCTAATTTCTAAAAACCGACCACAGGCAGGAAATCGGACGACAGTGATCACTGTAGTTCTTTTAATTATGTTATCCAGTTATTTCTTAATTAATTAGTTTGTCTTTGTTTCATTATTTGTTATTGTTATTGTGAATCATTTTTCAAGTTTCCAATGTAAATATGAGAGGATTGTGATTCTGATATAAAGAGGTGGAGATCAAGAATACTAATAGATGTTTAAAACTATAGCAACAAAATAAACAAACGCATACCCTGCTTAGCATCAACAACCTTGTATATAAGTCACGAACCAAGCAAATTAATTCAAGTTAACTACTGTATTATCGAAATAACTCGACATTAATTACAATATTAATAAAAAAGTAAGAAGAAAATTAATATTTTTAACTATAGTTATTGGGAACAAAAGCTATAAAGGCTACTAAGTAAATAAGATGCTTGTTATCGTTTTAATTTAACTTGTTTTGTGTGTTTATTGATAAGCACAAAGCTATATAATGGATTATTTATACTCTGTCCACAACGGATATCTAAACCTGATATTTAAGACTGTAAGCCCTCAGACTTGTCACTTAGCAACAGGGGGTGCATTGTAATGTAATATAATATATTTAGTTGAAAGCAGTGAAGTTAAATATTATTTTTGATAGTAACTCATCCTAATAAGGTTGCTCCATTTTTCGATATTCCCAGATTTAATCTCCTAACAGTTCACGATTAGGCCTCCAAATTTAATAGCTAGCCTACTATTTACTGTCTGCTGGCCACTATAGCAACAGGGCAAACAAATTTAAGCCTCATTTAATATTAGTAGGTTAGTATAGACTTGTACAATCTAAATAAATTGATCCAAATTGACAATTGTATTTCAACTTAAGCCAAAATTTAGTAGAATATATGTCAGCAATTAAGAACAATATTAATTGGGCTTTGAATAAAAAATAAAATCCCAAGAGCTTGGCTTTTAATCGTCTCTCCTCTCCAACGGTTCTCCGGTTGGCCAAGAGTAAGTTTAAAACACTTAGATGTAAAATTCGGGATTCATTTCCCCGCGGTGTACATATTGCAGATAACCCATTACGTAGCTTTGCACTAAGAGAACAACAATAATGATACTCTCCATCACCCTCATTACTTATTTCTTATTATATATCTAAGTCATTTCTTCCTCTTCCCTGGCTGCTCAGCAGTAGGCTTGAGAACTTACAACGTTAAAATAGGGGTTCGAGCCCTGCAGTGAGTATAATAGAAATAATTCATTCTGCAACTCTATAATGCACAATAAACAACATCATGGTCTTATATTTAAACTGATAAATGTTCCAATATCGAAAGGGTCACATATCGTCTCATAAGTTTTATCATTACTAAGAATATTAAAATATTGAGAAAGTTGAATTTTTTTATCTTCAACTGGAGAGTAAAACTCCTGATGTGACGTAACGAATAACAAAATTTATTTATAATGAAATGTTATAAGGACTTAGCTTAACAGGGTGGTAGGTGTGCTGGGCTGCGTATCAGAAGATCCAATGTTCTAGCTGTGATGGGTTGCTGAACACGCTCCGAACTTTCAGATGTGAGATCATTATAAACGTGATAGTCAATCACGCTATTTGCTTAAAAGTAGCCAGATAGCCGATGGGGCATCCTGGCTAATTTCAGGTCTAATTATGCCTGAACCTTGTGGTCCCTGACGTTTCCGATTAGCCCGTGTGTTGCATAAGTCGCCGTTTGGATTGAAACATGCCAAAGAAAATATCATAAATCATGCATTATATAATGAATTACTTCTATTTTTAGTATTTCTATTGGGGACCACAAATCTGTAACTGGAACGAAAAATTTGACAGTCTTTTTACATTAAGTAAATCTGAACTTAATGTCTACCATAAATCACAACTTTCCTGAGACTTTCACTTTTAATATTATTGGTGGTTGCAGTATGTGGAAAGCTAAAAATAGTAATGAAATGTAACTGGAAACATTGCTCCTTGAGAGACCAATTTAGTAAGTAATAAGCTACAGTTGCTGGCTGCCATTTACTTGGTCTTTATAGCATCTGATAAACCAAATGAGCTTATTTTACGAGAGTGACAGTGGCTAAGAAGTTCGAAGCTTCCCTTATTGGTTCTTTTTCTGTCTCATCTGTATGCCGAGTCGAAAAAATCAATAACATGAAGTTCATATTTTATTACATAATATTCTTCTTGGAGCACCATATGAGGCTCTCGAATTACGTAAACATGTGGTGATGCTATTGGTAAGGTTTAATCATTATCAACCTTTTTTTTTCTACACCTTAGAAAACAAAAACACGTGGAACATTGCCCATTGTAACTACCTATTAAATCGTTGTCTCAACTAAATTAATTCTTTCAAAATATTATAGAAATTTAACAGAAAGGCAACACAAACGAAAATAGCTCAGTAGAACGCCAGGGATTCGTGGAAGTTGAAAATTTTTAACCTCATATACTCTCACATTTTTGGCAAAAGCTGGTCTCATATTGAAGACATATAATTAATTACAGCATTCATGTAGCTTAAGACAACCTAAGCGTGCAAACAAGTTCCATGGTAAGCTATTTTTTTTTGTACTTACATCAATAGATCTTAACGCAATCTCAACGAAGAAGCAAGTAAATCTTATATTTAGTACATTAATTTCTTTTCTAACAATAATGGAACTTAAGACAGTCCCAACGAATAACGAAGTTCTATCTTATATATGGCAGATTCCTCTGCTTTTATGCAGCTTTAGGTAATACTAGGGGAATAAATATGTTTCCTTTTATACGAAGTTAATTCGTCTCTGCCCTGTATGTCTGACTGATATCACTAACTTCGTCTACCATTTGCAAATTTGAAATTAATCTGAAAATAAAAAATTCATTAAAACAAAAAATGTCAAAGAAGGAAACAAATCATCAACCTTTTTTATTGACAGTTGTAAAGGTTTGTTACTTTTTATATAGATTTGTTTGTTTTACCGCAATGCTACATATTAGGCTGTGTCCGCCATGAGGATCAAACCCTGAACTTTAGCGTTATTTGCCCTGGAGCTTACAACTGAGCCACCAGGGGCCACCTTCATAAAGAAGAATATAAACGACAACCTGTAAACTTTCATTACTCTGTCATTATGTTAAATATCATATAGAGTGTTAACAACTGGTTGCTTGTTCTATCATTTTAGATCAAATCTACACAATGGACTATTTGCACTATGTCATCCGCGGAGAATCGAATCCCGCATTTTAGTGTTTTAACTGTGTAAAGTGTGTTAAAAACTGAATTGTACATTTGATGAATGAAGCTGCCCATTCTGTATCGTCATATACATTTCAAGTAATGAAAGAATGAAAACCTACCAATGAACAGCTAGAAAAGCCTTAGAAACCAATAGATCTAAAACTTATGATAAAAATCACATTAATTGCAGATGTTTTTTGTGTTGTTTTTTTTTTCACATTCACCTAAATTTGTCCATTGGGCAAATTAAGAAGAATATGAAAAGAAAAAGACCTGCATTTAATGTTATCTTTATCACACATTTATTTTGTTTCTTATTATCGTATTTTATTTGTTTCTTCAGAATAATGAAACGTAATCACCAACATTACTATTTGTAATTTCATTGAAGCAAAGTTATTATTAAGTCTTATTTTCGATTAGAGTTATTATCTACTTTAGTTGCTGAGTTTGTGCCACTTTATTCTCCGCATCTATATAGTTCCATGAAGTATGGTCAGTATATATATAGTTTATGTAATCCATCAAAGATTTCCGTGTTTTATTGGATCATTAATACGAGTTCTAGTTATGTTTCATGGCTCACTACTCTGTGTATATCTTGCAAGTCCTGTCTAAACACCAAGAAACTTCTGATTGAAACTGTTGTAATTAAATATATATATATATAGCTAATGTTAAGTTCAAAAGTCTTTAAACATGCAACTATTAAAAATTTAGTTTATAAACTTTAGCTGAAAGGAGTTTTGCATAACAAATATTCGAGTGTTTTATCTCCTACCTGGGTTATTGACTCTATTTTAATATACGACTCTGTGGGGTATCTACATTATGAGCTGAAAGATAATTCTAAGAACTGTTGAATGAAATCAAAGAAGAATAGGTAACAATATGCTCACCACACTAAATATGCTATATTCACTCCTGAGGAAACCTTTCACTCACTAAATATGCTATATTCACTCCTGAGGAAACCTTTCACTCAGTACCTGGGATCATTAGACTCGCTGAGATCCTGAGGAAACCTTTCACTCAGTACCTGGGATCATTAGACTCGCTGAGATCCTGAGGAAACCTTTCACTCAGTACCTGGGATCATTAGACTCGCTGAGATAAGGCAGACGTTCCAGGTGTTATTTATTGTTTGTTTGTTTTGAAGTTAAGCACAAAGCTACCCAATGGGCTATCTGTGCTCTGCCCACCACGAGTATCGAAACCCGGTTTCTAGCGTTGTAAGTCCGCAGGGTGTTATTTATATCCTGAATTACATGAAAAACGCTTGTTGTGGTGTTAACTAGAGTATGTAAGTGAAATGTAATTATTATCAGTTTTATTTAATTCATTTACAATTAAAAACTGAGGTAAAGTTTAATAATGTAATATTATTTATTTACATATTTTGTTTGAACACCAGTTATTTATTATTATTATTTTCACGTGAATTAACTTTTACTATAAATCAGAAGAACTGGCGAATTAGCAAGCTAACCTTTCTTATTAGATCGATAACTATAGTGGCTAAGTAATCCTATGTTTGTACCTTGGGTCGATGAAAACCTTGTAGCTAATAATGGCAAACAGAAGAGACCGATGAAACGATTTCTGACTGCTAAAGAAAATCTAAAAATATTTCATTAGAAGCTCTCGTTTATTAATATTTCCATGAATATTCTAGTATACGATTTATATGGCTCTTGCCTATATGCGTGTATAATGCGCATTTAATGTTATAGACATCGCAAAGTTTGATGTAGATGTTGTTGTAAAATTATTTATTCCTTAATGGGAACAAACGTGTTTTATTTCTTGTAGTATACCACTGCATAGTGAAGAGAACCTTTAGTGCTAAGTC
The DNA here is from genome assembly GCF_000517525.1 of Limulus polyphemus. Taxonomy (NCBI): domain Eukaryota; kingdom Metazoa; phylum Arthropoda; class Merostomata; order Xiphosura; family Limulidae; genus Limulus; species Limulus polyphemus. The sequence continues at coordinate 231,978 of NW_013666439.1, forward strand.
TCATCAAAGTCTCTTTTGCTATGAAACTGTACAAAAGTGTTTACTATATAAATACGGAAAGACGACCGTCTGTCAAGTCGATATCTCGGCCGTTGCGGTATTGACACGCAACTTGACGAAACTACGGCGCTTTCTGCCGTGACAAGCAAAATTATTTTTTTTTAAATTCTTCTGCTCATATGTATATATACATAACGGACGAGCGCTACATTGGGCATATAATAAGATTTGAGGGTAGGTTGGTAGAGATCGTGATGAGTAATAAAATCGAATCGGGTATACTCGCGCTTAAGATTAGTATTTCTGGTGCACAAAAATCATAATCATTCGTTGAAATTCCCCATTACGTCTGCTTGCTTGTCAAGGAGACACATTGACGTAACATCACCAAATTTTATCCAATCGCAACCCTCGGTTACAACTCTATAATAATTCGATGACGAGGAACCCACTTTGAGACTAATAATGGCTGGAGACGGCTTAAATGGGTAATGAAGAAAAACTTTAATATAAGTTTAACATAACAGCAAATGTACAACGTTTCGACAAGGTTTTGTCATAATCAGGTACCTTTGCTGTTATGTTAAACTTATATTAAAGTATACAGAATAGGTATGTTATACCTATAACAAAGCCAAAACAGGAAGACAGTCCAAAGAGAAGACCCCGAAATTCATAATAAAATTCATTGTCTTTACTATCATAATTAACAATTTGCAGGATCATACAGTTGACCAATTAAGAATATGTCTTTGAGAATCAGTTGTTCATATGTTTCAGTCTATAAGGATTCATCAAGA
>NW_013666439.1:232892-240374 GCF_000517525.1 Limulus polyphemus
GTTACTAGATTATAATTAATTTATAGAAAACATGTTCATAAAACATTTACTTAGATATAGTTTTGAGAAGAAAATTAATCATTATTTCCAGTCATATCACGCGCATTCAGCTTGTATGTACACACACACACACACACACATATATATATATATAAACAGCATTTGCATCAGTCAGCCAATTTTCCACACATAAACCATATAAAGCCGATTTGGATAACATTCCACTTCATACATCTAGCTCGGTTATAATATTCTGAAGAGCTTTGATGAACCATTAAAAAGATACACAGACTCATTAGTACGTCTAGTGTCTGTATCAATCATCTGCAAAGAAAATTATCTCTGTCTCTCAGCGCTTTCTGTCGCTTGTATTTTATAGATTATTTTCTGAACAAAATTAGATTTGTTAATATGAAAATGTTAGGTAATTGAGCTATATTATTCATTATATATATGTGTGTGTGTGTGTGTAAAAATGACCAGCTTACTACATCTGCAACCAAAAAATATACGGGCAAATATTCAATATCGTATGGCCCGGCATGGCTAGGTTGTTAGGGAGCTCGACTCGCAATCTGCGGGTCGCGGGTTTGAATCCCCGTCCCACCAAACATGCTCGCACTTTCAGCCGTGGGGGCGTTATAATGTGATGGTCAATCCCACTATTCGTTGGTAAAAGAGTAGCCCAAGAGTTGGCGGTGGGTAATGATGACTAGCTGCCTTCTCTCTCTAGTCTTACACTGCTAAATTAGGGACGGCTAGCGCAGATAGCCCTCGAGTAGCTTTGCGCGAAATTCATAACAAACCAATACAATAACAATTATTATGATTGTACAAGCTGGCGAGGAATGCTTACAATTATCCTCGTCATAAGACATTAGTATTAAGTCTGTTGTTTATTGCCGCGATGCTTTTGATACTGCATGATAATCGAACATTATTGTAATATTATATGTTGTAAACTAAACAATGTTTTCATTTCACTGTAGACTATCAGTGTATTAATTGCCTTTATAAATTTTTAGCTATGCGCAAAATTCGAAAAACAAACGTATCTCAGTGGTTAGCGAGCCGGACTATCGATCGACGCTCTATCATTCGCGTTCTGTTATCGAAAAAAAATCGATATTATAGGACCGTTATAGGTCCTATAGGTCTTACACATTATAGGACCGTTAGTGCGCACTAAGTGCCGTTCAAACTGAAAATTGCAATTCTATAAAAGTTACACCCAATATCGCTATTCGGTTAAAAGTGTGGATGAAGACAGACGGTGCTGCTAACTGGTATCCCTCTTCTGGCCAGCTTCCTGCCCTGGCTGTTTAGTCCATATGTCGTCTAAGACACTGTTGAGGATGGAAATACCAAATACAAGTACTTATTACCCCACGAAGTAAATTTCAAATATTTTCCGTAGATCTTTCTCTACTGCGATGTCTGCATTTTTTTTTATTCTTTAACAGAAATGCAAAATAAATCTTGTTGTCTCCTGTCAGTTACTTAAAAAAAGTAAAACATTTGTTTCGTTGGCTTCACGAGGATGTTGGGACTGCGTGCGTGTGCGTTATTCTCGCTCACTTAGGCAGTAGGAAGGACTGAAGTTGAAATGGCTGTCAAACACCTAAGAGTTAGAAAATTTATAAATTCGGGATTTTTAGAATTCCTCTATGGCATATCAAAGAACCCCAGAGAGCTTCTTGGAAATCAATAATGGCTGGAGACGGCTTGAATGGGTAATGAAGAAAAACTTTAATATAAGTTTAACATAACAGCAAATGTACAACGTTTCGACAAGGTTTTGTCATCATCAGGTGCAACCATTGTTAGTCTCAAATTGGGTTCCTCGTCATCGAATTTGAATTCATGGAAATCAGACGTCGGGAAGACAGAACATTTTTGTCACGGACAATCAAGCAGACATATACAAATAAAAGCAACTTTATATTACTATAGTTAAAAAGAACTCTCGATAAAAATCATAACAGTATGAAATTATACATTGTATATATTTGGCAGTATGTTAACTCGATGAATAAAAATGTATCTCAACAAATACAGTCTTGGCCAAAATGTTTGCATACTGTTCTATATTGATATTATTTTCTACATGCATGAAATAGTTATTGAGTAAATGGCCTAGTAGTAATAGAGAAGGTAGCGTATGATCAGAAAAACATGTAAAAGTTGTTATTCTGGTCTGTATAAATTGTTTTGATAATCTGTTCGTCAAAACACACACACACACCTGTTTTATATAAAAGGGTGTTCTTTTGGAATAATTTTTTTTCGAAACAGACAATTTCTGTGTACTTGATGTAGAGTCATGCCTCGTCACGTGCCAGAAGTTATAGGGCATTAAATTGTTTGACTGTCCAGAAATGATATGAAGCAAACGGACATTGCCAGAGAAGTAGAGTACCATAGTGCAATGTATCCAGAATCCTGAAATGTCATCGAACTACAGGAAACATTGTTCTAGGAAAGTCTACTGGTAGACGCCGAAAAACTACTGCCTATGATGACCGTGTTTTGATCAGGTTAACACGTCAATGTCGAAAGAAATCTTGCAACACCTAACGGCAGGAATGGTATAAGTACATTTATTCCAGGGTATCCAGAAGAACAGTGAATAGGAGACTGACCAAATAAGGTTATTCTGTAAGAAGGACTATCTGCAAACCAATATTAACCAGAATTCACCGCCGTCAACATGCCAACTGGCAGTTAGGACACTGGCGACATGTCACCTTTTCAGATGAATTCTGTTTCCAATTTGTTAAAGTTGATGATTGGATTCGTGTTCGTCGTTTACCTGGGGAACAGATGAGGGAACATTGTCTTTCCCACAGGAGGTGGTGCAGTACATGTTTTGGTAGCTGTTCATTATGGTGGAAAAACTGCTCTTTATAAACGTCAATGGCGCCTCCTACAGGCATCACATGGAGACTATATTTCTGCCATATGCTAAAGCAAGGTTTGGTAATACATTTGTGCTCCAGGATGACAATGCCACTACCCACAGTGCGTGTATTGTTCAGGATTATCTCGACCAGGAGGATGTTACAAGATTGTCATGGCCAGCAATGTCTCCAGATTGTAATCCCATTGAGAACTGTTGGGCGGAACTGAGCAGGAAAATTGCTAACCATGACCTTAAACCAGATACTGTAGCTGAGTTGCAGCGCCTTCTAGTAAAAATTTGGATGAAATTATCAATGACCTCATCTACAGCATGTCACGTCGACTTGCGAAGGTTTTTTTAGAGTAGGAGGAGGACCAACCAAGTACTGAATGTTTAATATGAACTTATTTAAAGTTACAGACGCTATTTATAATAATTTGATGTTATATTTTGTCATTATATATGTTTTGGTAAGGTTTTGTTGTGATGGGTAAAATCCTGAATTATACATCTTTCCACAGATGTCCAATAAAATTTTTTGCTCTTCTGATAAATCGATAATTATGTCCATAAACCTGTCTCATTATACAAATTACATATGTAGATGTTTAATATAACATGCATTTCTCAGTTTGACAGCGCTAAGTGTATTTGTATCTAATCAAAGACACCTTAGGTGTGAGAAAAAGGATTGAGTTTGCGACTTAAAGGAAGGAAATCAAAATTGGCGGCCAAATTGGTAACTAGATTTATGACATTGATGAGAATTTTTCAGCAAATATTCATTCATTAATTAGTTAGGCCACGTTTTTTGTTCAACATGGGGCATGATGGTGAGTAAAACAAATGATTTTATTGGAATAATGTAAAAATTAGATTAGATATTTTATAACTGATGAGTATTTTAGGTAAAGCTGTAGTAAACATTTTAGACTGCTATCTAACGTAACTTTTTGTGTAGTCGTGCGCAAAAAATATTTTCAAAATTGAACGGTTTTTGTCGAATAACTTTGCACATATCGCCTTTATTTAGGCCAAATTTGACACCTAATTGTAGGTTATAAAGATATATCAGTATGCCAAATTTGAGAACATATCCATCAAAGTTAAGTATGTTTTTCCATATAATAAACTTTCCGTACTTTCGGTGCGAAGAAAAAAATATTGGACGAAATTCAATCAAAATTGGAAATTTTATATCACATGTGTTTCGTAATTAATTCTTTGAAATTTGAAATGTGAAGTAAGAGTTCAGTAAAGTATATCCGCTGAAAATATATGGTAATTTGGATTAACACAGTCCGATCTACCGAAAGTGGAAAATTTCTAAACTATCACTCCTGTTATTAACACACTGTGTGTCCTGCAGGTTGTTTTGGCCGCATAACACACTACCGTGTGTCGTGATTCCATCTTAATAATAATGCATTTATTTGTTATAATATATGCACATTTTGGCGAAGACTGTAGCTGTAGCTTACTTCTATAGTATACTAATGTACACCTCATGTTTTCTCTCATTTGAACACTGTATACATTTCTGTTATTTTTGTTGTTGTTGTTTTCAAAGAGTTCTGTAATCATAAAAACAATTATTTAATATTCCTTCTGAATATACAGACCAGAACAAGTCATATGAACAAAGCTCTAATGCTCTATGTTGTTCGATTTATTAGTATTAAATAAAGTTTTTGTCAGTAAACTGTATATGAATCTTTATATATTGCTCAGGATATATGATTTTTATGACATCTGGCACATCTGTTGAGAAATGGATTTCCAATCCTCAGTTAACGTTCGTGGTTTTAATCTATCTTGGTCTGCCCAGGTATTAATATGTCGTGCCTTCCTGAATAGAAACTATATAAACACATAGTGAACACATACAACTTGTAATTACTGTGTATTCAGTTCAGCAGGACAGATTATTCATGTATCCTGTACATTTTACAATATTTACGTTTTCCCATTTAATATATATCGAATCCTAACCAACATATTTAAAATCGCTTTCAAAAAAGTAACATAACGTCACGTTTATTTTTAGGTTTCTGATATGAGGTATTACAAAAAATAATAATTCTAAGAATATACATATCAGTGCCAATTCTCAAGTAAACCGGAAAGAAAAAACAACAACAACTGGTTTTTAACGGTCTTTAAAGAGTGACGGGCAAACATTACTATAATACCAGGTAATAACTAGCAGCGTTAAAAAATTAGAATTAAATTTTCGTTCAACAGAAAATTAGTCTCATATTTAATATACATCATTAAGGAAAATTATAGCTAGTCATTCACTTAACTTCTGCTGCATTATTAAGAATATTTTTTATTGTTTTAAATTACATTACGTATGGTTTCAATCAATAGTAAAGTAAATCTCATAAGCAAGAAAATCTCAGCATCTAAATCATGTGTCCTCATTTAGAATTGAAGTACAATATCTTCTAGGCTGAAAAGGCTACAAATGTAATTCTTTCAGACAATTAATGGGCTATTAAACAAAACATTAATAAAGTACGTACTATGACTGTAGAGTCTTATCCAGTAGTAATGTAATTATCAGGGAGTGACTGCTCATATTTGAGGTATAGCGCAAGTAATTATATATATATATACCCAGGAAGCTGTAAAAGGTTGGGAATGTTATTTCATTTCTGCTACTACCAAACAGTACTTTCTAGGTGCACAACCAGGCGGATCAGCTACTGTAGGTTTTTTACCGCATGGTCTGTGATGGTAGGTTTTACCACTCGGATACCCTCCTTTTGACATATACAGATGATATACATGAGAATGTAAAATTGTTACAGATATCTTTATTAACCTTAATATTTAACATAAACTATATTCTTACATCTTTTATGGTCAAAGGACCTTTACTAGATTGACATCATGCAATGTGTTTAATAAAATATTACTGGAAAATCCGTTTTAACGCATTGATAATATATGAACTCAAACGTTTAAACGTTATAATGCCTAGGAGAACTATCTCAGATAAGGCTGATTATTACATGTCACTGAGAAAACATCTTTATTTAACAGCAAAATATACTTAATCTAACACTGAAAACAATAAGGCTTGAAATACTGAGTCAACACATCACAATAAACTCAAAGAGATAAGTAGATTCACTCAACAGGATGTTGCCTACTACGTGAGGATGAACACCATATATAGTATTCCCAGATACTGCTTTTTATAACTTATCCTTAGAAAACAAAGTGCTCATCTGGATAAATTTACATGTAAATCTCAAAAGTAGACACGCTTAAATATAAGCACATATCGTCAAACATGGATATAAAACACAACAAAGTTCAGAGACCAATCATTACTTTCATCAGATTCGGGATCATTACTTTCATCAAACTATACCAAGTACTTTGCACAGGAACACCTTACCACTGATCCATGACACTTGCACCCTAGATAACATGGTACTTGTTTCTTGACACAGGAGCAGTTGCTACTGCAACCCTTTTTGCAGCCACATGAGACTGACTTTGACATATCGTGTGGCCACAGTGGTGTGGTAACAGGCTACTGGTACAAATTGAACTCCACTCACAATCCATCCATACTCGTCGAGACTTCAACGTAACTATTCCTACTACTAAACATACATCAACGTAACTATTCCTACTACTAAACATACATCAACGTAACTATTCCTACTAGTAAACAGACTTCAACGTAACTATTCCTACTAGTAAACAGACTTCGACGTAACTATTCCTACTAGTAAACAGACTTCGACGTAACTATTCCTACTAGTAAACAGACTTCAACGTAACTATTCCTACTAGTAAACAGACTTCAACGTAACTATTTCTACTAGTAAACAGACTTCAACGTAACTATTCCAACTAGTAAACAGACTTCGACGTAACTATTCCAACTAGTAAACAGACTTCGGCGTAACTATTCCAACTAGTAAACAGACTTCGACGTAACTATTCCTACTAGTAAACAGACTTCGACGTAACTATTCCTACTAGTAAACAGATTTCAACGTAACTATTCCAACTAGTAAACAGACTTCAACGTAACCATTCCTACTAGTAAACAGACTTCGACGTAACTATTCCTACTAGTAAAATATTGTTCAAGATGAAACCACTGATCGATTTTCTGCATTTGACCACTAGTAAACTGAAAATGCCTACTTCTACCATCAATTCGGCAAATGACGATTTTTCTTACGTAAAACAATATAATTTTGCGTCCTTCAAATAGTTAAAGGTCAGTTACCATAATATTAAGTACCCTCCTGTTAGTGAAAAGTAGTACTTATATATTGCAACCTCTTTCGCTTGTTACCCATAGTAACCACATTAATTCTTTACGATAGTGTTATCTCCTTTTGCTGAAAACACACGACAACTAAGATGAGCTCTGTCAATGATTACTATTATTCATATTAGACATCTAGATAGCGACTATTATTCATATCGAGACTAACTTGTACACACACTAGGTGTTCTTACGTCTTCATGGCCAGGTGGAAAGGGCGCTCGACTCGCAATTAGAGGGTCGCGGGTTCGAATCCCCGTCACACCAAACATGCTCG
>NW_013666439.1:240908-260318 GCF_000517525.1 Limulus polyphemus
TCTAGTCTTACACTGCTAAATTAGGGACGGCTAGCGCAGATAGCCCTCGTGTAGCTTTGCGCGAAATTCAAAAACAAAAAACAAACAATCTTACGTCTTATCTTACGTTAACCCCATCGATGCTGAACTAACCTGTACTTTAGCGATCTCACTATTGACTAACTCGCCGTACCCTTAATAAAACTCTCGATAACAAGCTCCAACCCGAGTTCATCTCTGTCGTCACTGACTAGATTTTAATATTACCAATTCTAATTTTCACTCAAATTTCACTACTAGCTATAGTACTTACGTTAACCCTATTGGTGCTAATCATGTAGTTGTGTTAATCTCTTTCATCAAAGGATAGTGCCCCTTTCAATACTAACCTCTGTGTTAATGTTAACCCCTTGTTACTGGCTAGTACCCATGCTAACCCCTATCGCTACTGACCAGTACCCATATTAACTCCTATCACTACTGGCCTCAGTGCCTACGTTAACCCTCTTGGTAGTAGCCTCGTACATATCTAAACCATGTCTGGTGTTCGTGTTAACTCATCTCAATACTATATGGCCCATCTCTCTCGCTATTAACTCCAATGCTAATATTAACCCACTTGCTATTACTCTCTATACCCATATCAGCACTTTTTCCCACTAGCCTAAATAGTCGGGTTAACCTATCTTCTACTAAACAATAGCACTCAAATGAAATCATTGTTCAGCGAGTTGTGTAAGTATCAAATCTTTCGTGTTGTTTCTGCTTTTAAAATGTCACATACACCTACTTTGTGAACCAAAGGATCTGTTTTGATTTAAGTTGTAACATATAAAACATAAAACGTTTTGTTAAACGCTTCTGATATGTCTTTAGGTTTGCTTGTGAAATTAATATGCTGAAAATATAATACGAAAAAGGTAAGAAGAATCACATAAATAGGTAAGAAGTTTTCTCCCAAGCTTGTCTCAAGATTTCATAGATAAATTACACTGAAAGACAAAGATGTGAATCCATTACCCAAATGGCACCCAGTTCAACAACGATAAAGTCATATTACTATTCACAGGACCTGAGAAAATATCTTATATCCCCGAGTTGGTTTTAAATTAGTCTCTAGATAGGTCACGTCTGGTGAAATTAATTGTAATTCCTTTTTCCTGTTATAGAGGCGATTTTATACACTTAAAGTTTATTTTAGATATTCGCGAAGCTTTCTGATCTATCATACCACAGAAAAAATTATAGCTATCACAGTCGTAACATATAGACCTAATGCACGTGCGCCATTGCTTTGTTTTTTCTACGAGCATGCTCAAAATGTCTTGCTGTTGAAAATTTGAAAACGAGTTTTCGCATTTTATTATCAAAAAACCTTTTTAGGTCTTTATTGATAAAACAAATAATTTGTTCTAATAAATCTCAAATAATTTGTTCTAATAAAATGACTATATGAAGAAAACCTCAAATAATGGTAATTACTTACAAACCGACTATATGAAAAAAACCTCAAACAATGGTAATTACCCACAAACTGACTATATGAAGAAAACCTCAAACAATGGTAATTACTCTGAAATTGACTACATAAAAGAAACACCAAACAATGGTAATTACTCTGAAACTGACTACATGAAGGAAACACCAAACAATGGTAATTACTCTCAAGCTGACTTCATGAAGGAAACACCAAACAATGGTAATTACTCTCAAGCTGACTACACAAAAGAAACACCAAACAATGGTAATTACTCTCAAGCTGACTACATAAAGGAAACACCAAACAATGGTAATTACTCTCAAGCTGGCTACATGAAGGAAACACCAAACAATGTAATTACTCTCAAGCTGACTACATAAAAGAAACACCAAACAATGTAATTACTCTCAAGCTGACTACATAAAGGAAACACCAAACAATGGTAATTACTCTCAAGCCAACATATGAAGAAATCTATTAATTTGGGTTATAAAAAATGAAAATGATCTTCAATCCTTAGCCGAAGGAGATTTTTCACTGACAGAAGCACTGCGGATCGTAATAGCCTTAACCAACTTTACGTGTAAGCACAAAGAGATGTGTTAAAATCCCTGGTGAAACACTGATTTAAATCAACTTTCTTGTATTTCGAGTAAGAAAACGCATACTTTGGTGGTCAAAGACAAAAACCAAAACTTCGATGTGTACAGAGGGTTTAAATATTTTCAAACAAATACAAACTCCCTCGAGAATGTAATAAAATATTGTAAGATAGTGAAAACTCTAAAGGCTTCTTTTGTATTGGAATTCTTTGATAAAATTGTAGTGTAATATCGCCACTAGTAAATGTTTATACTGATAAAATGTAGAGTCAAGATCAGCGTTGTTGATAACAAACAAAAAATTTACAAATTCTTAATTCTATCATGAATTATGTATATGTATCAGTTGTTCGAAAAATAGTATCTCAGATTATATTTCTCAAAACACTTACGCCTTCTATATATATCCCCGTTTCACACGTAGCTGTGGAAGAAAGCATACAATCATTTGACGTCAAGCAGGCCATTATATATAAAAAATATATACTTCTAGTATTTTTATAGTTCATGTAAACTGATACGCTGGCAAGTCTTCTAATGACATTTCTTGTTTGTTTTGTTTTTTTTGTTTCTTACTCTGATCGACTAGTTTCGTTGGAAGCTAAACGAAGATATAATCTTAGTTGTTGTTAGCGAAGATCGATGAATGAACAGTGGTTGTAATACGTCATAACTTTTTGATTTACCTATGAAATTTGATATAACATATTCCAGAAATGGTAAATGAAAATCGTGTATTTTCACTGATGTTTATACCATTGACTCCATCAAATGTTCATGACAGAATGTATTCTATCATCACTGAAGTTTATGCGTCTGAAATTCCTGTAAACTAAAATGTACAATTGTTATTAGAAATACGAAAACATACATCATTTCATACTTAATAACAATCACAAAGTATCATCCATTTTCTGAATTTTGCCACTCAGAGAAAACATTAAATCGAAAATGGTGTTTACAATTTGAAATAATGTCAGCCATTGTTACGGTGCTCATTGTTAGGAACACTGATAAATAATTATTTTCTGTGACAGCCGAAACTTTTCCTATACATTATATATAGATATTACATTTTCAGAGCTCATTCCTTACACTTAACTCGTTAAAATTGCACACAAGTTGTTACTTATTTAGTTGTGGCTGCTAAATGTAATCCAACTGTCACTAAGAATACATGAACTAAACCTTTAGCTAATTACATTCTTAACATTCCGTGGTTTCAACTAAATAGTTTGCAAAGTGTTAATTTTAAATTAAGCAACAATTTCTACTCTCATAATATAAGAATTTATTGCCCAGTTATAATTCTCACGGTGACTTCACGTGTTTGCTTTATTACATATAAGTGCAAATGCTACATACAATTGGCCAACAATTTTCTTGAAAAATCTAACAGGGTAAGGAAAGCTTACTTAAAAAAAAAATAAGATGCCGTTTTTCTTACATAATATCATGTTTACAGTTTGAAAATAAATTGAGTAAGTTTAAAACGTAATATATTACTGCTCATGCACCTTCTTTGAATATTAATCTATTTTTATTAGTTGTTTTTAAAGTCCAATCGGCAAACTTTTATTCTCTGTTCTATACAAAAATCTGTACTTTAATGTATATTTCTAGATCATTATCAAAATATTTTATGCTCACATGTTTAATAAAACAATATCATACTTCAACATAGAGCCGACTCTCCTTTTTTTTTCTGTTTACACACAAAATATGGCGACGTGTCGGCTACACTTTATAAGTGCCTTTATCAGACGAAACTAACGCACTCCGTCAGCGACGTTGTATAAAACTTGATGAGTAACTATTGGAAATATATTAATTGAAACCAAACATTCTATCCTGTCAGTTGCAGATAAACTTTCTTTCCATCGTGGTTTCTGTAGTTCGATAAGAAAGGAAGGTAAAAAAATTAATTAACTTTCATTCACTTGAAAACAAGACTTTCTACAATAATTAACTCTGAAACCGAACGTGCTGGAACGCCACCTTACGACTTGACCAAAATGTGTTTCGGAAGTAACTCTTTCTTTTTCTCGCTTTTGAAAGTAACTTTTCTAAACGCTACTTTTTTTATCAAAGATTTTTAGTTGGTATATTTAAATGCAAACGAAAAATTGGCGCAACTATAACCAGATATTTACTTTAATATTATTTTTATCGACCAAGACTTTCTCTTAACATATATATTCTAAACCGTGTGTATATATACACCTGTAACTACTCAACAAAGTTTTGTTTTTTGTGTAAACATTTAAAACCAGTAAAGTAGAGAATGGGTAAAACTGTAAAGTTTGGAATAAGGGCACGTGCCTTTAAACTATAAAAATCCTACTCAGTTCAATGTGTTTAATTACCGTCTTATTATTTTAAATATTCACTAAGCATTTTCTGAAGGGAAGCTACAGTAGAAAAAGTATTAATGCACTAGACGAAAGTATGCATTTGTTTGCCATTGTATAGCGGAAAATAACATTTAGTGTACGTTTAAAATTTTGCATGCGTGCAAACGACATCCAGTAATTCTTTGTGGAATAATGACCAGATGTGACATCATCATTATGGCCACGAAACGCTTAGAACTACATTGTTAGGGATGATCCACGTATCTTGGACTTTTAACACACTAAATGAATGAATATATAAATTGATTCAAAAGGAAAATACATAGTAATAATATGAAGTTAGTGGTTTCTTTACTATCTTACCTTAACAAAACTTGGAAAAGACTAAGATAAATTATCTTATTGACAACAATCTATTTCTAGATATTAAGGTCTTAATAAACTCGGGTACACCACCATTTTGTGAAAAACATTTATTGATAGTGTTTCTGTTATTGCTTACAATGAACTATAAACACAGTTGTCTATTGATCTATACTGTTGTAAATTTTTACAGTTTTATTTGACCAGTCTTAATGGTTAAATTTGGTTTTGATGTAGTGACTTAGTAGTTTCCTTACTTTCAGTATTGGCACGTTAAAGAAGTGACAGTCAGTCCTGTTATTCGGTTCAAAGAGTCGGCGAATGTCTTCGTGGCGGCGATTTCTGTAAGCTGACAGTGTTCATTCGGGTTAGTAATTCAAAGTTAGGGACAGTGATGGCTAAATTATATGGGGATTCTGACCTGGCCATCTAGCCCACGTGCGCATGAGCTGCAGTTCAATTTGAAAATACCACTTCCAATCTTGATATACTGCTACAATAGTGTTTTTATACTTTGTTCCAATCTCAGACTTGATTTGGGTTCATGGAAAATGTTTTAACAAACATAAATGTAAATATTTCACTTATATCTCTAAACTAATTGTGAAATATTTTAAAACTTAAGAAACTTTGCATATGTTATTTAGATCATACGTTGTGACTTGAAAAAAATATAATAATATTTTATTATTTTATGTCTCCAAGCCAGCTAAATGTTAAGTAACTATAATTCTCAAACATGCCAAAATAAATATTTGTTAAAAAACCAACAAAATCATTTTAAACAGTATTAAAATATAATCATTTATAAATATACAGTTCATCAAGATCTCTTCCAAAACACCTTGTGTTTGTAGATGAATAGAAGAGTTAGCATTTTTTATCCAGCATAAGCTCTAGGCTTTTAGTTCTTATACGCTCTCCATGCTACCGCTGAACTTTAACATAAGTCAATAGACACTAGTCGTTGACTCAGAGTCACTTATGTTACTCTGACAGTGGGAAAGGGTGGACGGTTCCCTTTTAAGTTGTTGAATATATTTAATACTTCTTACAGATACAAACTTGAAGTTCTATATAGATGTAAGTATATTTCCTCATAGATTACAGCCGGTGTTCGATTACGCGCGGTGGACATAGTGCAAATAGCTAATTGTGTAGTTTAGCACTAGGAAAACATCAACAAAAAACGCTAATCTGCATTACACGATATATTTTTAAAAGGCCTGAAGAAAAGAAAGTAAATTTGAAAGATGAACCTTGTTTAGTTTCCATCTTGAGAAAGCTCATTTTATGCAGCAAGCGTTATAACAAAGTCTTACTCGGTTCTTGTCCAAACACAACTCAACGACACAAGTAAACACAGGTCGCTTCATGGAACACTCACTGAATTCAGGTCACATGGTATTATGCAGAGCTGTTAACTGACCAAAACGGTTAACTTTCTTCTTCTCTACTAGTTTTGTGCCTTGTGAGTGCCTACGAGAAGTAACTCCGTTTGTGTCATCTCAACTTGGACTTGCAACAAAACACTGAAATAAAAACGAATTATAAATTGTACCAGAGAGATAGATGAGGTACTTAGTTTGATTAATTATTATTAGATGCTTAAAATTTCTTTTGCTAATATTAGCTACCTTAAGCTGTGTGAGTTTCTGAAGAAACACTTTATAATTAAGTAATAAATAATAGGAGAAAGAACAGCTATTAAAATAACGAATTTCATAATGATTTTAATAAAGCTTTTATAAGATCTTTGTTTTTCATCATAGTGAACGGCTCCTAGCATAAGCACCTTCAAAACGTCAGAAATAGTATTTTATAATGAGGACATTCTTCTAAAAGATCAGTAAAAATTCATATGATAAATGCCATTTCAGTGCTTTACAAATAAACGTTCATAGAATAATGATTATCTCACTGCACCGTAAAATAATGGTCTCAGACTTCCAAGTATTCACACTGAAAAGAGCTCTGTATTAGAAAAAAACAGAACTTTATATACAGCTCATTGTAGTTTTGGGTAACACTGTTTCATCAATAATATTCAATTCTAATACGTTTTTCTTACAAACAGGGTAGAATGTATTGCTTTAAGTTAATAAAACCTTACAATGATTTAGCTTTTCGAGAAAGTCAGATTAAAAAGATTACAGGCAATAATACGATTAATTATTAATAAGAAAAAAATGCCATGGCATTTTGTAAGTCGCAGAACAAATACATAGTGTTTTAAACTTTAAATAATAAATTCTGCAATATGTTATATTCCCTGTACATTTACCCTATTAATTTTACATGGTGTAAAATATTTTTATTTGGGTGATAAATAAGGTTGTACTCTGCAACAGAAAATATGTATATAAGGAAACGTTTGCAGTTATTAGATAAACCGAATGTCACAGATAAATAACTAAATAATTCTGTTTCAATTACAAGTTGTTGCTGTTTGTTTTTTTTTTGTTTTTTTTATTGTTCATCCATAATTTGTTGATGAACACAAGATAATGATAAATTTGTGTCTTTGTACGTGCAGCTGCTTGTGCAATAACCATAAAATAACTGTATTATTCACTGGTAATTGTTTGCTGCAGGTTTTATTATCATGCAGAGTTTCACTTACTCATGTTTTTTTTTCTCTGTCGTGCAGTTTTTAACATGGTCGGTTAATGTCAATTTGCCGCCCAAAGCAAAATTATAAATGCAGTCCTTACATCCTACTCCTTAAACTAGAGTATGACTCAGTATTGTCTTTGTTTCTAAAGTTGAACGTTAGACTTTTTTAGAACATAAGAGGTTTGAAGTGTTCTGGTTTTATGTGAATATATTACAGCCAGTCAGTTAAAGGTTCTTCGAAAGGTTGAATTTAAACTCATGTAAGTTTAGCACACAGTTTTTGGTTTAATTTATTGATCCTGTATGATAACTCGTGGCATGAATATATTTACTGGATTGTGTGTAATTAATCTTCGTTTACTTTGTTGCATCTGTGTGGTGTATGAATCAGAGTGTCCCTACTATGTAATTATTTACACGAAACAAACAAAAATATTCCTTGTCACAATTAAGACAAAATATGCCTTCTTTTAAAACGTGCGAATAACTTGATCTTTAGTTATGAAGGCCTAAAGAGTGCTGAATACGTTATATTACAAATATTTTGAATATGCAAGCCACAGCCGTGGTGGATTGAATTCTAACAGAATTATATCTTGATAATGTTCAGCAATTCATAAATAATATAACCAAAAATTGATCGCTTTGGGAAGCGTATGTGACAGTCTTTTCCGATGCAAATTGTTCTTATATTCCGATCATATATATGTGTTGGGATCGGATATTTAGAGCTTCCGAGATGTGGATATCCATTGTACTTAATGGCATTGAAAAACAAAGTTATAGGAATCAAATCGGGCGCCAGGACCATCCAGAAAGAGACCTGCAAGAAGTAATATCCCAGCATATCCCTACAGTAATATCCCTACAGTGGTCAGTATCAAAAGCCGTCTACGTGTTACAGGCAACAGTACGCAACATAGTGAAGATATCCGTCTGTAAACGAAGCCATCATTGTATGGGTTCACCAAGATAAGGTTTAGTCATACCTCTCGTTTAAACGTTGCATACCTCAAGAAGCTGGAGAACGAAAATGGTATTCATACTTTTCCATATAAAGACATTGCGGATTTCTATGCTAGGAAGTCGTTGTTCTCGTACACTAGATTGTGTATGAAAAGCATACATTGAGGATTTACGAGTTTGAATATGACACCTTTCCGACGAATCCTTTTGCAATAGAAACTATGCTGCATGACTACAGTCAAGATATATGGTCGTCAGATAGAGCTTGACTGGATGTGGCAGTAAGTTCTATAACGATAATTACGCTTCTAAATAGGTTTAATATGCTGTACTCTACCTTTAAATTAATGTAAGGTACAATGATATCAATGACATTAGCAACGTAAGCGTTCAACATAATGAAATCACAGAAGAAAAATTGTAAAGGTTTTGACTTCCCAGTTAATAAGATATGACGTTTTCTGCTTACTTTGTTAAGGTACATGGTTTCTTTAAATATACTTTACCCGGTGGATGTAGTACAAGACAATCAGGCAGAGTTTTAATTTGTTTAAGAATCCTATATCAAAAGAGGCTGATAACTTTAACTTTTTCCCAATTATGCACACGCATTCTGTCAAATATGGTGTGTACGACTAATAGGAAATAAATAAAAAAGCACAAAACCCATATGTAACATTTGTTCCTCATTATTTTCAGCAACAGTACATAAAAATATATTTTTAGGTTGAATTGTCAATAATTATGAAATACATTGCCAAAAATGGGCATCGGATATTGACTAAATAAGGCAGAAAGGTACAACAATCATTAGAAAATTAGAAAAAAAATTCAAAAGCCTTTTACATCAGTTTCAATTGTTTTAGTTAAATCGAAAAAAGACTGTACTTAATGAAACCTCCAGTCAGTTTAAATTCTCAACACCACCAATAGTCTAATTTACTGAGAGTTTCAAAAACACGACGAATACAACTTGAAGTTTTTTCTGATCATTTGAAAAACAGAACAAAAGAGACTAACACCATTGGCAGCCTAATCCACTGTGATCTAAAAAATGTCACTTGAATTATCGCTATGACCCTAAAATATCTGTTAATTTGGCTGACACACAATATTCATATCACATCATTATAAATATGTTATTTGTTTAGTTTTTGTAACACAGTTTGATACAGTTGAAAATATTAGGCTAATACGTTACGTGCTTTTTGAAAATTAATATCGTATCTGACTTCGAATTTATAATTTGCCTTTATACAATCAAAGTTATGCAGCTTATTGACTAAGTCTTGTGGATTTATCTATGTTTCAGACATTCAATTTTCTCTATGACTAAAAGGATAGTAAGTTACTTGGCTCATGGTGTATAGAAAAATAATTATATATCTATATACCGTATGCTATGTTTGGAAATTTGAACAAAGAACATAAATGTAATATATATGTATATATATGTGTGTGTACATTTGAAATGTTAATAAATCTACTTCAGGTACTAACGTTCGATAGCATGACTTTAGTAAAAGAAGGTTGTCGCAAGGTATTGGGTCAATATGCGTCACGAAACGGATATGTGATCTTATATTACTCTTTAAAACCAAGTGAAAGTCAAATGATACTGAGATTGATTGATTTTACTCTCTTACTCACTATATATATATATAGAGAGAGAGATCGATATTTCTCTGGTTATCTGTGTGTTTCTTCAGTCATACTATATCGGGGCATTTTCCATGTACTGACACTCCGTGAAACATATTATACCCATCTTGAATTCACATTTGATCATATACGTATTTCTTTTGTGTGTGTGTTATCGCTTCAAATTTGGTTATTGTTTGTATGTAACTGTGTGACAGTGTTTTCCACCGGTTGCAGGCAGAGTGACAACTCATTTTGGTGCATCCAGGTCTGTAACTTGAACGTTGTAAACATATTGGTATGCAACTAGTTCGTACAACAGACAACAACCTGTAGAAGGTCATGGAAGATCAACCATCCACATTAGAGTGACTACCTGATAACTGCTTGAGAAAGCCTTAGTCTGAATGGACCTACATATCTTTTTGTGATTTCGAGATTTGATTCACTGTTCTTCGATATATTAGCATGAAACTGGACTTAGTTATACTACTTTGCGTCTTTATAAAGACAGTTCCCGTTGTCACCTTTCGGAGAAAACACAGAAGTCATGAACTGACCAACATTAAACTTGATGTAAGTCCAATATATTATCTCCGTAACTTTTATGGACGCTGCAAACATAACCTTTGAGCCTTCTACGTACACGTTATTGAGTTTCTCTTTTTGACAAATATGACTTTTTCAAATAATCAAGTTGATTCAGGCAAGTTTTATCTCTAACTACTCATAATTCGATGGTGCTGATGTTCCATTGGTTGTAACAAGTAATGTATATTATCAATAAATCTGAATTATTCACTGTTTTTATTGAACAAATTGTGCTCCAAAAAACCTTGCCTTTCTAGCTCTTTAAGTAATATATATATATGTATATAATACAAATTTTACTTTTTTTTTATCTATTTGTCGATCTGTTTCTGCTTTACGCAATATGAAATTAAAATCGACTTGTCTTGACGATGGTCCTTTGCTCAATCGATTAGACTAGTAATCACAGTATAGGTCTGTTGTCAAAGCAAGACGAGTTTGATTCAACTTACGCCTCACGAGAAGAAATATAAAGCAGTTCCTAAAAGTTATTTGCATACAGTGCTGCGTTCAAGTAAGTGCTTACTTCAATAAATAGTTTACCACGTTTTATGTAATTCCAAAAGTTTTAAAGGTAGCTCAAAATGCTCATGATAATAACAGTCCTTGTATTGAGCTCTCATTGACAGAAAGAATCTATCTACATCCCCAAAAGCACCCGCCAGCATCAGATAATGAACTGACTAAAATAAACTCATTATTGTTTTGACTGAAATTATGAGATCTGTGTAATCGGTAGCAACATTTTGTCCTGGCGTGAGCTTGTTTTTTTCTAAAGGTTTGTTCAACAAAGATCACGCTAAAAGCAATAAATTTGTTTGTTACGTTACATTATTAAGTATAATGTATTACGATCGATTAAAATGCATGTTTGAAGTTAAATTATTTTGGTAATTACATTTGGTAGCATATGTTCGTAAATGTATCAGTATCCATGATAAGAAATTATGAAATAGTCAGATAAAAACTAATATAGTTTTTTTTAAACTAATTCTGAATTAGTCGATTTTTTGTTTGTTTGTTTGTAATTAAACACAAAGCTACACAATGGGCTATCTGTGCTCTGCCCACCACGGGTATCGAAACCCGGATTCTAGCGTTGTAAGTCTGCAGACATGCCGCTGTGCCACTGGGGGACAATATCGTTTTTAAAAGAGCTTGAAATAACATTCTGAGTGATAGCTAAGTATACATTCGTACTGGCAGAAATCCATTAACATATTCATTACTTGGGTTTCACATATGTTTAATATATTAAGTTATGAATTATTGATTAGATTCACTGTGAATTTATTTGGTACCTTGTTGCAATCGACTTAACGACATACGTCGCTATAATATCCCGTTTTTTGAGAAGCTTGTTATTTCAAATTATGGTATTTTCAGCCTGAATGTCACCTTATGCGGCACGCAAGGTAAGCAGCCTAGTTCAACATAGCCATCCTTAACTTAAAACTACTGATCACAGGCCAACCAGTCTGCAACACCAGCTCCCTAGGTGCTTTTGGAGACACAGATTCTAAACAGAACAGCGATAATAGTTAACAGTGCAGAACGTACTTAGCAGCACATCAAAGCTCGAATCTTGGACCTTGCTATACGCAGCCCGCAATTCTAGCCACTGTCCATTGCTTCATTGATACCATATACAAACATAAAATAAATATTGTTTAAAAATCACTGAGCTCCATCTTACTGTTTAATACACTTTTATTTATATATGACTCGTTTCTTTATTGGGCTGTTCGTATCTATTAATATTAACGTCGTGTCCCTCCCATGTAGGTCTATAGTCACAAAGAAAAGTAAACTTCAGCTTTTGGATTTTTATAGCCTCAAGAAAAGAGGAGCTCCTGAGTATAGATTCTATAAGCTATTACAAAATTGATTTTTTTTTCTTCCATCACTGCTCACAATTCACGATAGGAAGAAAACAATAATAATAAAACATGACGTATGATATAGTTCAAGCTAGCTATGTAGAAGTGTGATGGTCAATGTGAACTTTGCCTTCTTCTAGCAAAACGTATTTGACCCTAGATATTCTTTCTACAAAGATATCACAACTGTGTTCAGAAAATAAAACTCACATTCGCCTCGAACATGCTCGACCCTTCGGCAGTGAGGGCGTTATAATGTGACGGTCAATCCCACTATCCGTTGGTAAAGGAATAGCCCAAGAATTGGCGGTGGGTGGTGTTGATTAGCTGCCTTCCCTCTGTTACTGCTAAATTAGGGACGACTAGCGCAGGTAGCTCACGAGTAGCTCTGCACTAAATTCAAACCAAACATATTCGTTAAAAATACGTTAACATTTTCCATGAGCAGCCCAGGAACTTGGTTTAAGCAGCTAAGCCCTCCATGTTATGTTTTTTAATTTTCGTTTGTTTTGTTGTTGTTGTTGTTTGCTTGTTGTAAAACATAAAGCTACACAATGGGTTACTTGTGCTTTGCCCACCCTGGGTATCTAAACCCAATTTTTAGCGTTATAAGTCCACTGACTTACCGCTGAGTCACCGGGGGGGGGGGCTGTATTTTCTGTTAGGAATTATTGATTACGTAAAAATAAAATGTTAATTCTCTGAGTTTATGGTAAAGAACGAAGCATAGAGAGAACACTTAGGAGAGAAATAATACTTCCGTGCGTTTTAATTAATAAGAAATATCTAATTTACATTTTGCTTGTTAATACTTTTTCTCCAAATCTTCCGTTTTTAAAAATCAAGTAACACAGGCATTCTATTTCATCTAAGACTGCTTGTAAATACTCTAAGGTATACAATGTTTCTATTAAAAAATATATAATCTGCAACAAAAAATCATTTTGATCAGTTTATTCCTGTTTAATTAAAACACTAGTTTCAACACAGATAGATAGATTGTTATTAAGTATCCTTTTTATACAGAGGTGTGTTCAAAGCAACGATACAAGGATGAGAGTCTAGGTTTCAACCTCTTTTATTTCCATCACCGATAGTATTCTGTGTTATGGCAATGGTTATGGAATATATTACTCTGCAACGCAAATCCACTGTATGAAATTTGTGCACAATACACTAATACACTAACACAATGTTGCCCTTCCTTTTCTCAACATACTTCCAAAAGTCCATCAGCCAAAGGTACATAAGTGCGGGAGAGATGTCTGCGAATATCACAGCATAAATTCTCGTTTGTGCTTTCATCCTGCGGATAAGATAATATCTTGAATTTGATTTGTGACCGGATGCTCTGTCTTGATGGAGTCTTATCTTTTGTCATCTAGTTCCTACAAAGATGGTAATCTTCGGTGATCCAGTAAAGTCGCTAAATCTGATAGTATGTAAAGTTCACTTAGAATAATTGTTTGTCGACGCTCGTGGATGTTCATCTTACCGTTACATCTGTAACCTGCAACCGGAATAAACCACATAGAAAAACTTTCGTGGCATAGCTTTTGACATTTTTTTAAATGTTGTATCAGGGATATCATGTTAATAAATTTCCCGGACTTTTGCACACACTTACTTAGACATGTTCGATTTGATGAAATATTTCTGTTTGCCACATGCTAGGTCGTAGACCTTTTTGACAGTTGATCTTCCACTTGGCTCTGTGGCTTGGGATTAGCTTGTGAACATATCTCATGTGTCATTTTTATAAACATGTGAATTAAACTGTTTACGGAGGTTCCTGCTTTAGCTAAACAGACTCTAATGTTATTGGGTTATTTCTTCTAGCGTGTTGTTTGACTTTCTTCAATATTTCTTATGTGCGACTCGTAACAGTTCATGAAGTAATTGTTTTTCATGCTAGAATCACTTTTCCTTCCTTTACCACTACATTCAACACCAAGGATATCCTTTTCATCCTTCTTTCTCGTAAAAATAAAACTTCGTGCCTTACATTCCTTTATAATCGCGAAATAGGAGAACTTCACGTCAGAAAGTCCTATAATATACTTTTTTATATTTTAAACCATGACAGGAGTTTAGTTTGAAGAAAGAATCGGCAGAATTCCAAAATGAAATATGCGGGCCATTCCCAACTGAGGTGTTCGGGAATATTTTATTCCCCCTTCACACTAGTGAAAATTTCTTTAAAATTTCAAAGGTATTAATTATGATTATTGTAGTGTTAATTTTTTTTTTTATTTTGGGTTACATGAGAGTCTAGTAGAGTGGGCAAGGTTGGCAAAGTGTAGGAAGAGGCGATCTTTAGTGAACAGATGAGGAGATACTTCTATAACATAAGAAGAGAGTTTTATACGTCATCTGCACTTCCAAACCATTACACTTCAACTGACTTACAATAAGAGGTTAGAGCTTTAAACTTGTCAAGGACGTAGTAATTGGTTACGCAATTTACCACAGATCGTAAATAACTCCCTGTAGAAAACTCCTTTTTTCTCTTTTGTTTTGTGAAAATATTGTTCTCATAAAGAGTATTTTAGTGATAATAATTGTATAATCACCTATGGAATTAGTATTAGTAAGAAACTTTAAATGACTTTCTCACCTTTATGCCATCTACTTCACCAACATTATGATTAATGGAGGCGAGTGATTGCCTCAGCATTGTGGATCTTCGCTGTGCTGTCTCTTCTAGATAGTTTCGAAGTGTCTATCTTTAGTTATCTATTTTATTAGAACCCTAAAACTAAAATTAATGCAAGAAGATATTTCTTTTTGCATCGAGTCACTTGTTCTTTGAGTTAATGAAGTAAACCCGTACCTCTTTATTATTTAAACCTTTCTCCAATCTCATGATATATGATTTTTTTTTAAATAATTAAACAAATTCTTGTGTTTCCATTTAACTGTTTCATTGTTAATTATTTTAGTTGGGATTTCTAGATAGTTAATTAAATTTATAGCAGTAACGTTTCTAAACGCTCCTGGACAAAATGGCTCGTGGAGGAATATTATACTTTTTATCTTAAGCTTTCTGCTCGAATATCAAGTTACTTTTGTAATTATTTTTTAAGCCGTTTTAGTTTCATCTAGACGAACAATGATGTATTCCTAATACCTAAGATCAATTTCCAGGATACGAAATAACCATAAAGTACAATGTCTCCTGTAGTGGTTTAAGGTTGCTGCTAGCCATTGTCAACAACAACAGAGACCTATGATTTGAAATGTTATTTTGTTTTGCAAACCATATATAGTTCAGTTATTTTCTACTTCCAAATGTCAACAGTCCATTAAAAATTCCAATATTTACATGACAAACCTTTTATAAGGATAGTAGCAAAGTAAGATGAGTTAAATATTAAGTGTTTTTTTTTTAAATATAATTACTGTACTACCATTCATCACCAAAGATAAGAGTTCTAGACTCACAGATCTATTTATTCTTTTTTCGCTTATCCTCGTATTGTAAGATGGCTTAAAAGTTATTTTATGTTTAAGAATACGAGTGTCGAGTACTTTATATTGAAATAATTTTAGTAAATAAATCGGCAAGTCACGTGACAACCACAGCCGAAATAAAGTGGTGGAACGGTATGTACAAGAACTGCACTTTGACATTGTTTGTCATTTCGTAGATAGTGTGATGCCACCCAAAAATTTTATTTATTTTTTTTTTTTAAAAGGATATGTAATACCCTTTGCCGACGCAAATTTCTCATACATTTAGACCATAATGACATATTCAAACCGGAGATTTCGCATTCCCAAGACAGGGATATCCGTTGTACTTAATGGTTTTGGAAAACAGAAGAAAATGGATCAACTTAGGAAACAAGGTCCATACAGAAAGAGACCTGCAATAAGTCGTAACCCAGCCGTGGTAAGTAATGTTTAGTATGTTGTAACGGGTAAGAATCCATAAATATAAAGGTCAACAGCAAAAACAGTCCACATGTTCCAGCTTACAGTATGCAACATAATCAGAAAACTTTCTGACCGGAAATGATATAAACTGAATGTGAACTTACCAAAATAAGGCTTCTAGTCATACATCCTGTTTAAAATATTGCATGCTTCAAGCAGCTGATAAATGAAACTATTTTCTTTATTTCATATGAAAACATTCGGATCAATTCATCTATGAATTCCTGTGGTATTGGACTATTGAAATGAGCTCTGGAAAATCATTTTACTCGTACATTGAAAGAATTATGGAAAGCCGGAAGGGTGTGCTTTGGATACGAAAGCCTTACGGTGGAGCCTTTTGCAAAGGAAACTACACCATAAAGCTATTCTTTTTAATGCACGGTCGACAGAAAAAGCATGACTGAACATAATGAGCTGGACTGTAATGTCGTGTTGTGATAAAGAAACTTAGTATTCCGAAAATTGTTTAACCTTGAATTATATGTTCAAGGGAGGTCCAATTCAATCTACAATTTAATCAACGTGTGTTATTGTGTTATACTAGTTTTGGAGAATTCCACTTCTCATCAGTAACCCTGACCACAAGTTAAGCTGGAATTATAGTGAAAAGTGTCAACCATACTGTTAGTGCTAACGTGCTTTGTAGAAACTATGAGAAAAACCTATACACTAGATAGGTGAAGTGAAGAAAAAGTGTTATTGGCCACTATTCAGTTCTTCACATTATGTAGCTGCACAAGAACAGATATAATAACTAAACTTAGTATTCCGAAGATTGTTTAATCTCGAAGTCTAAGTTCAGGGTTACTGATGAGGAGTGGAATACTCCGAAACTAGTATAACCCAATTACACACTAGTATAACCCAATTACACACTAGTATAACCCAATTACACACTAGTATAACCCAATTACACACGTTGATCAATTTGTAGGTTGAACTGGACCTCCTTTGAAATTAGACTTCGAGATTAAACAATCTTCTCAATACTAAGTTTATTTATTGTACCTGCTATTGTGTGGCTATATAATGTGGAAAACTGAATACTGGCTGATGACACCTTTTCTTCACTTCACCTATCTAGTGTATAGGTTTTTCTCACAGTGACTACAAAGCACATTCACACAAACAGTATGGTTGATGTGGTGGGAATCCAAATCATTTAATACAACGTACTCAATCCCCTCACAAACATTTACCTCCGACAGATAAGCTCTTGAACCTCTTATCTTATGACTTTGCCGCCAGATCATCCCGACTACACTGCGACCTCAATGCCTGATCTTCCCTTCGATAGATAATCTCTTGAACCTCTTATCTTATGACTTTGCCGCCAGATCATCCCGACTACACTGCGACCTCAATGCCTGATCTTCCCTTCGATAGATAATCTCTTGAACCTCTTATCTTATGACTTTGCCGCCAGATCATCCCGACTACATTGCGACCTCAATGCCTGATCTTCCATCACACATTTATCCCTGATTACATTTCCCAATAACATACATTAAACTCGTCTTCCGCATCTCAGTGCACGAACTCACTTAATCATCTCCATATACAATTTTTTAACTGTGTTCTTCTTACATCTCCTGGCCGCCGAGAGGGCGTAACCCTCTGATGGGCCGCCACCCCTTGTGTCTGGAATGAAATGTCGTTAAACGTACTCAACCTTTCCGTATATTAAACTCCCGAGTTCCACTTCAGAACTGTGTAGCCATTTCACCTTTCCTCACATTCTGCTACACCTTCGTCAGCTTCGTACTCGTTATGTAAATAAATGCTTTCATGACCAAAATGTCATCTTCTCCGACGTTCTTGCCACCACAGTTCGTACCCCAAGAAGCATTTTGGCACCAGCCGATCATCTGCTGAATCTTTATGTTATATCCCTCCCACCTGAGAATCCTGATCACGTTGAGGTGCCGATGTCCCCTCTTCCCTCTATTATCTATCCTGAGTCCTAATACTCACGAACTCTATTGCCAGTTCCCATACATTCTTCATTGCGTGAAATAGCCTGAACCGTGTACGCTTTAATTTTACCAGATCGTATCCTCTCTCCTTGCCCGTATCGCTATATTTCAATTCCCCATTTCCACCTCCTTTGCAAACTTTGCTCTTTTATCCACCTCATTTTCCACATTTTCCTCTATCTTGGTCGCTTGGCCGGTCCGCCTGTCCCCCCCCCCCACCGAGATCGGAATGAAATAACGCGTATGCAGCTGTTCGTACTTAACCTCTGTATAAGGTGTACACAGCTATTGAAACGGTACTAAGAAATCATGCAGAATCAGAAATTGGATAAATTAGACTATAATATACTTCTTTGGCAAGTTAAACTACTATAGACTTGCGTTTTAGTCAACCCTTGTGTCTCACCTCTACTGTAGAATATCTAATGATTTTCTTTGAAATTCATTCGAACAACTTAGCTCTTATATATATCATTGTTTTTCTTAATCTTCCAGTAATTTGGAGTCTGAAAGATGTATGGTAAATATATCGAAAAAGATTAAATTAGCTTTTAAATTGATTATATATAAGTACGTCCCTTAGATAAAAGAAATTAGGTGCAATTTTTGTGATCTGCTCTTTGTTCATCGCTCTCGAATTTTGGATATTATAAATGGAACTTACATACAAATAGCAATTGAGGTATATATACTTCAAACGTAATGGATGTGCTCACATTGAACATCATGCAATAATGTTAGGAGATTCAATATAATAGAAAAACATCAAGGTAATATACGCCACCTACTAAGTCCTCTCTTCTTCTGTAGATGCAAAAGATAAGAGGATATAGAATGCGTGTTCCTGGATAAAATACACATTGAAGCTAATGTTTTCACACCTTATTGAGAACACACCTACTAAGTCCTCTCTTCTTCTGTAGATGACAAAAGATAAGAGGATATAGAATGCGTGTTCCTGGATAAAATACACATTGAAGCTAATGTTTTCACACCTTATTGAGAACATCTTATATATTT
>NW_013666439.1:260869-271191 GCF_000517525.1 Limulus polyphemus
TAGTACATATTGAATGTATCATTATTATTCATAAACAGTCTAAATAGTCGTTTATGGTTATTTCCTAAGTTATTGATCCAACGGTGGGTCAGCGGTAAGCTTGAAGGCTTAAATTTCGAAGTTAGATTTATTGCAATGGACACAGTATAATAGCCCATTGTGTTTCTTTGTGTTTAACAAAAAAGAAACAAAACAAACTCGTAGATTGAATAAATAGAGTTGTTTAAACAAGTTCTTCAAATACCTATAGAACGATAGGTTTATTTTTGTGAGTGTAAAACACTTAAATACACCAGTTCGAAATTCGTAGATTATTTTAGCAAATGTACTGTATCTTTCTACAGATTCCGCAGATAAGTTACGCCTCTACTAGTACTGAACTCAGCGATAAAGCAAGGTTTGGCTACTTTTCACGAGTTGTTCCTCCTGACAACTTCCAGGCTCAGGCTATGGTTGACGTCATACTCAAGTTGGGTTGGAATTATGTGTCTACGGTTGCTGTTGATGGCGACTACGGAGAGAAAGGCATAGAGTATTTCAAGATGTTAGCTCAAAAAGCAGGTAATGTTTAAAACTAAAAAAAAATAGTTTATAGTTTCAAAAGGAGAAAGCAAAGTTTTCTAATAAAGACAAAGATGATAGTTAAAAAGGAAAAACATTTAACTTACATAAGTCGATTTCCACTAATAAATCTTGTCCTCAGAAAACGCTGATGATGGTGGAAAGAGTGTATTTCAAAAACTTTCACTCGTGTAATTTTTTTTCATCTTAACTATCATCTTTGTCTTTATCAGGAAAGTTTATTTACGATTAGAGCATAGAGTCTAAATAAAATGTTTCTAACTGGAGCAGTTTACAAAGAAACATATATGTTTGGAAATATTAGAAAATAGATATTTTTTATAGAAATTATAGAAACAACTGAAATTAGCAGGTTATTAAATAAACAAATAAAGATAAAAACTTAAGAAGCTTCCATATCTTAACCAACAAAAATTAAAGTGAAAAATAATTAATTATAATTATCATAATGAGAGCAAAAACAAAATAACGTGGGATTTAATCAATCAAAATATAAGAAAGGAAAGCCCATATATATAATAATGTGGTTCTGAATCAAGAAGGAAGAACATTAACTATAGAATATTATCTGACCTTAGATCACAGAGAATGGATGAACTGGAAGGTAGTATATATAATAATGTGGTTCTGAATATTATCTGACCTTGGATCACAGAGAATGGACGAAGTGGAAGGTAGTATGTATATAATAATGTGGTTCTGAATATTATCTGACCTTGGATCACAGAGAATGGATGAAGTGGAAGGCAGTGTATAGTGGTTCTAAATCAAGAAGGGAATACATCAGCTACAGATCTTGGATCAGACAGGATGAAAGAAATAGACGACAGCATATATTATAATATGATTCTAAATCGGGAAGGAAGAACAGAAGCTATACAATATTATACGATCTTAGATCAGAATAAATGTACAGTTGAAAGACAGTAAATATTATGATGTGTAACTGAAAACTATGATAACAAAGCTATAACTAGGTAGCGTCTTATTCCAACAGGATACAAAAGCATAAAAACAAATTCACTATAAAACATCTTTTTTTTATATAAAAATACTATGGTTTTCATTCAAAACTTTATTAAAATTCAACAATGAAGTCGTAAGACGTGATTTCTCAAAGGTTATGGTAAATATTCTATTTAGTAATATGAGTTAACCAACATAAATACGAATAATTGTATTTTTTAGTTACTGCCACGTAACTAACATTTCTATTCAATCGTATACTCCTAATGTTACATTAATATGGTTAACTATTTATTTATATTACTGTGAGTAACTTAGTAAGTGTATTTTGTTATCCAGTAGTGCTAACAGCATTGTGATATCCAGTCTATTAAGCTCATTTTATATTTAATACTACTGTCTTAGTTAACCAGCTAATTTTATTATATTTCTAATAAAATTATTATGTGCATTGTGTTATATAACCTACAAAAATGCATCGTGTTGTCCAATATTATCAAGCTCACTGTTCTACCCACCTAACCTAAAGCCATCAGGCACCTATCTTCATTATGTTATCCAGCCCTCAAATGTTCTTTCTGTGATTTGGCATTACTGAATTCTTTGTGTTTATTCAACTTTTCTCGTTTCATATTTGTTTATATGGCTTACTAAGTTCATTATGTTATCCAGCTTTTCTAGTTTCATTTCGTTTACAACACTTACTAAGTTCATTATGTTATCCAGCTTTTCTAGTTTCATTTCGTTTACGACACTTACTAAATTTATTATATGTTCCAACCTTATGTTCGTTTTGTAATTCAGTATTACTAAACTCATTGAATTTATTCAGTTTTAGTTTTGGTTTTATTCTGTTTTTTTTATGATTTACTAGGCTCTGTCTGTGATCCAACTGTTATTAGCTTTGGCTAATTTTATTGTATTATTTAACCTTATTCAGTACACTTCATTATATCACTCAGTTTTGACATGTTTATTGTGTTACCCAGACTTACTAAACATATTTTGTTTATTCAATGTTATTAGGATCATCTTATGATACAGCGTTACTAAGTACAATATTTTATGATAATTGTTATTTTATCATTCTCATATTGTTTTCTACGTTTGTATATTTAATTGTTGTCTGTTAAGGAAATTTAAAAGCTTTAGACAACTCTAATGTGCTTAATGATTTTATACATTTTGCTATACAAAAAAAAATAGAAATAAAACATTTCGTTTTATTTAAAATGATTTTTAATGTGATGTTAAAACCACAAACGCCAATATTTTCGTTCTTTGATTAAACATTCAGTTGTATTTTATGAAGCTAATTCGTTGGAACTGAACTTTTAAACATTTATTTAGTTTTCCTACAATGATTGAATTCTTATTTGTTTAAGCATTTCAACGTTTATTCACAAAGTTTCAATTACATCTAAGCTCGTAATTTTCTAAACTAAAGATATTAATAAACTCGGATATAATAATAGTTTAATTTCCATAAAATATACTTTCGTGAAGATAAGGTTTTACCTTCTTTCAGGTTGTTGGCATATAGTATTGTAACTAGGTAACAAGATATAAACAACATTTTGGAAATCGAAACCATTCTGATTTTTAAAGACTTTATGAATATACAAATACTGAAACTAGATAATAAATGACAAACTGCTCCAGTAATATATGAATATTTTGAAAAACGTATTTTAGTGTGCCAGCTCCATTTTTATGTTTATGTTTATTTTTATGTTTTCTCAAACATAATAAAGTAACAAAAAACAGCTAGTCCCTATTTTTCTTTTATTTCAAAAACTTGTCATTACATTATCTATAAACTATTCATGTATTGCTCGGGTGAAGTTCCACAACAACATCTCAACAAGGGCTTGACTTTGTTGTAGGCCCGGCATGGCCAAGTGGTTAGGGAGGTCGACTCGCAATCTGCGGGTCGCGAGTTCGAATCCTCGTCCCACCAAACATGCTCGCCCTTTCAGCCGTGGAGAAATCCAACTATTCGTTGGTAAAAGAGTAGTCCAAGAGTTGGCAGTGGGTGGTGATGACTAGCTGCCTTCCATCTAGTCTTACACTGCTAAATTAGGGACGGCTAGCGCAGAGCCCTCGTGTAGTTTTGCGCGAAATTAAAAAAACAAACAAACAAAAGAAACTTTGGTGTAAAAATAATAAATAGAAAACTAATTCATTTTCTGAGAGTCAATTTCTAAGTCACTTAGACCATTCTATGTCGATGCATTCTTTTTTCCTTTAGTTGCAGCTTCTTTTATATTATCCATTTCAACGTAAAATCTGAAGGACCATTTTTCTTATTTTCATTCAAACACTAAATCCTCTTAGACATCACCGGAGAAAAAACAACAGGTTAAGTGATGGGAGATATGTATGTTGAAAGTTTTCTCAACCATATGATTTTTATAAACGTGCTGTAGTTTCAAGCATCCAGTAAGTTTTGTGATATTATTCGTAAACTTTTTTTGGTCGTCAAATGTATGTTCTGCAATAAATGAGTTTTTACTAATGTAATGTTCATGACGTATAGAAAAGTTATGTCTTCGAATATTTTCAAATAATTACAATTAAGCGTTATATACAACTTAGGATTGATGTGTGTATGATGATACAATGATGATACAAGTCGCCATTTTTTATGTTACGAAACTTTTCTAAATGGTTTGGAGGTATTTATGAATTATTCTCTTCTAATCAGCTACTTTAAACTGCTTGTATAAATGTTAACCTATAAAATTACCATATTAAAAATTTTAATTTCGCATGATGAACTTTAAAACAAATTCACTCTGAACGGCAAATATCAAGGGTGATATAAATACTTGTACATCTACTATATTATACCAAAAGTCCGATAATGCGCTGATTTATATTTCTACTGTAACATTAGCAAAAAAATACTGTCCTTTTTGTTTGTTTGTTTTATTCCTTTATAAAATATCTGATCACTATATCATGTAATACCAAGTAACCAGATTTTATACAAACAATGGATTTTCAGATTGGTAATCTGATTAATTCGACGCTTCGTTATTTAAAGCCGTTTTTTTTTCTGTTATCCAGGAATATGCATTGCTGTGTCCGAAAAAATATCTCGAAACTCAAAATCAGAAGATTTTAGTCGAATTGTTGAAAACCTGAGCACCAAACCTCGTGCTCGTGGTGTGGTATTGTTCGTGGACGAAGATAACTGTAGGTAAGAGTGGATTTTATGTGGCACGTTTCATATTTTTAATGTGGAGCATACAATAGGGTTAAGGCTAACTATATCATGGTTGAGGGGTTAATGTAAAGTTACCTCTTTTGAATCAAATATTGCCGATCCGAGATTCGTTCTACAAATGTTATTTATCTGTTATTATTTCCGTCTATCATCGTAATTTTTATCCCTTTATTTATCAATATATTTGTATTTTTTTATAGAAAACTACTTGCGGCCACAATAGATGCAGGTAAAATAGGTCACTTTCAGTGGATAGGAAGCGATAGTTGGGGTGCTAAAGCACATCCAGTCAGGTACCAAGAAATGGCGGCAGAAGGCGCTATTACAATTTTACCAAAAAGGAACGAAATAAAAGGTAAAGCGCATTTTGCTGTTTCAATATGTCTTTGGAACACTTAAAAAGCAAGTCTATTGAATCTCAAAATAATATTCCATACATTGTGTACAAACACGATAGACTAATACTGCTTTGTTCTTAGAACATGGCATCCAGTTCTGAAAATGTTTACTAGTTTCTCAATGATACTGTTTATTTTGAAAGTTCTCTCGTTTTATACATACCTATAAATCTGTCAAATGCGTGTTTGAGTGACACATCTTGAGGAATTTTCCACAAGTGTAAACAATACAAATTTTTTACAGGGAAAATTTTGAGGAAATAATAGTTACTTATAATAACTTGGAAGGTTTCTACAATATATTTCACTGTTAACAATTCAAAATATGTTTAAATATATGCATGGAAACGCCTGTCATAAATACTTTTTCGTGTTCTTTTTTTTTTCTTCATTAGTTGAATGTAGTATAGTTCCAAATGCAATAAATCACATTTATATTGAAATCATTCATAAAATGTTAATCGTTACTTACCTCCTAATCATCGTGGTTAAAACATAATAATTGCAGTTGTTTCTGAAATTCTGAAACTCAGAGTCTCTTAATTCTCGTTCTCTTTGTTTCCAACAAAAGCATATAACTTGCGATCACTGTTTTCAAACTGACGTCAAAATATAGCCGGGTAAATCGATTATGGAAAGCATGCCCTCATCTCTGTTGTAATCCTGTACGTTTAATCCTTTTGTCACTCGGGTAAAAATACCTCAGGCAATAAATGAGGTCTTCAGCGCCAAGTTCTTTCAAGACCCATCCTCCCTGGAGGCTGTGCTTTAACATTTAATAGACAGTTGCAATACAACATGAAGAAGAAAAGAATCAAGTCCGTCAGTAAACAGATCATATATATGAAAACAGTTTGTTTTCTTGAAATTCGATACAGTAGTATTAGTTAACGCATTTAGAAACTAGAGAATAATGTGTTTAGAATTACCTAGCATAACTGATCTATAAAGGTAGTTGGCTGTATAGTCTGTATTTCTTGCTTGGAAATCAAGGTAATCTGTACTAAGAGATATCTTGAAACGTATACTTTATAGATATAAATTGTGTTCTACGAGAGATCCATTTGGCACGTAGAATTGATATTATCCTTACGTATATCTGCCTAAGGTGTTTAGCATAGAAAAGCATATGTAAACGTGTTGTTTAAAGTGGCGAAGGTACATGAAGTACTTGTGATCTTTTTATTCTTCAATAGACTTCAATAGATACTTCAAATCCTTGAGACCAGAGATGAACAAAAGGAATCCGTGGTTTAAACCGTTCTGGGAGCAGCATTTTGATTGCAAATTTGACAACGGTTACGCAGATATTGCCTTTTGTACAGGTAAGTATAAACCACATAATAAATTTGTATACCACGTACATCAAAATTGGTATTACAAAACTTTTTTTTTTCTCAAGCTTTCCTCCACAGCCTCTTGATATCAGCTTTCAGCATTCTCTAATTGCCTGTTTCATTCTAACGTTAGTAGTATAAAATAATGAGGTTTTACAAACACAGGTTTGCTATATTGAACAAAATTGAGATCTTTGTATCAACAATGATGTTTAGTCTGTTTTCTCTGTTAGCTACGTGGAAATAGGATAAACTAAAACTTCATACTGCTGCTAATCTTATGTTTCCATTGGTATTATTAGTACCGCATCTGGTATATTGAAACCCATTTGCTCATTCAAAAAATTAAGTTAATTTAAGAGTACTTGCGATAAAGAATGGTTGTGCTATTTACCATTTTGAAGCACTACAAGAAGCCATATAAACAAATTATCCTTATCCAGCTTTGTAAAGTCCATTGTATTTATCTTGCATTGCTTGGTTCATTAGGTTATCTAGCCCTTATTAAGTTCAGTATTGCACGATCATTTTTATTCTATAGCTCTCATATTGTTTTCAAGGTTTTGTATTATGAATTTTTATCGTATAAAGAAGCGTAACGGCTTTAGGTGCCCTTACAATTTCATTAAAGATTTTATGTACTTTGCTATTCAAGAAAAAAATATAGCATTACTGACTAAAATAATCGTATTTAACATTTGCTTTAAACGTTTAAGCGTATCCATTACACATAAACTCGTGGTTTTACGAATTAAAGAAAATTAATAAGCTTTGGAATATGAATTTAATTTTCATGAAATATAACGCTTTCGTAAAGGTCTTGCTTTTTTGACTTGTTGGTCTACAAAGGGTTAAGTATATTGTGATAAATCTATTTTGAAGCCTCACTACGTCGTTATAGTCCATGT
This sequence comes from Limulus polyphemus, assembly GCF_000517525.1. Lineage (NCBI taxonomy): Eukaryota > Metazoa > Arthropoda > Merostomata > Xiphosura > Limulidae > Limulus > Limulus polyphemus. Next base: position 268,293 of record NW_013666439.1, read on the forward strand.
CGCCACGTTAAATCATACTCTATCTGACGTTCATACATTTTGACAGTATCACTTGCAATGTCTTAAAGCTATCATGTCAAAAGCACACCACTGCTTCTTGCATGCTTTTCATAATCTATTCATAGTATGAGGACGACAGTTTTCCCGCGCCCGTTACAACAGTCTGATCGCACTGAAATCTATAGGCCGGTATGTCTTCGTCTGGAATAACAAGAATACCAGTTTGGTTCTCCAGCAGCTTGAGGTATGTGACAGTTGAATAGGAGCTATGACTAGAAGAGTTATGTTCGTGAAACCATACCCTGTCGACATGTAGACGGCTTTTGCTCGTGACCTTAGTGTTCGTGGATTCTCGTCTATTACAAGATGCAGTACTTAACTTATCGCGGATGGAGTACGACATGTTGCAGGTAATTTTCTGGATGATTCTGGCTCTCCAAGTTGATCCATATTTCTTTGTTGTCCAATGCCAAATTCAAATTTCCCGATCTGAAGACATCTTTATTATCTGCGTGACTGTATGAATATTTTGCGTCGGAAAGAACTCTTACATACTCTTCCCCAAAACTATCAGTTTTAGATGGCATCACATTACCTGTGTAACGCCATACAATGTGAAAATGTAGTTCTGATACATTCCGTCCCACCACCCTGACTTTATATCGGCTGTGTTGATTTGGATATTTTTCGTTTCACTACAACGTCCTCAACCCTTTATGTCATTCTAACTAGTTAACAAGAAGTAAGCTTTTAAAAAATCAATCTACTATTCTATTGTGTAGTCTTATCTACGTTAAAGAAATCGAAAGCTAAAGAAATATGAAAAAATACCTTAATAATTAACATCTGAATGACTTTTTGATACATTCAGAAACATTAATTGTGTACTTTTTTGTCCCTGCTAGAAATAGCAGGAACTCAGAAATCCAACAGAATAATTGTTTCCAATTAATTCTTTAGCATTCGAAATAGGATATTACTGCTGTAAAGTACAATTAAAGTTTTTCCCGCCTATTTTCTGTAGCAAAATAGAAAGTTTAAGGTTCGAACAATCGTTTTTCCTGAGTTAATTAATTCCTCTTGTATTTAGCTGCTATTTAGCTGGCATTTCCTCTTAAATATTTCTTTCTCTCCCAAAGTAGTGTGCCGAAACAAATGAAGAGATGTGACTTAACATCATTTTCCTCTGTAGTCATTCGTAACGAAAACTATAGAAAACCAATGATATGTAGTTATAATTTTTAAATTGCCTGAATTTAAAAAATAATATTGTGACTAATTCATTCATTCCTCAGATTTTTGTAATGTTATCCATAGGAACCGAAACCTTGGATAAATACGAACAAGAAGGATTGGTGCCATTTGTAATTGATGCTGTATATGCCATGGCGCATGCACTACACCACATGATAAAAGAACGCTGTGAGTACTTTATGGGATGTGAAGGCATGTTTCCAGCGCCCCCTGGAAAGGAGCTTTTAGAGTATATTCGAAATGTGTCATTTAAAAGTAGGTACACTTTTAATCTTTTTGTTTACAACAAGGTAAAAATACCCGTATTAAATATCATTAACTAAATATTGTGCTTTTGTTAAAATTAATGTAAATGTATTGAGCATAGAATTTTTAAGCACAAACTTTATATTGCTTTCTTTTAGCAATATAACCCGCTTCATGGTGTTTAAGATATATGTTTCTGCCTACAGTGAGTAAAATTGAGTCAGAAACTGCCATTAGAAATGAAGAACTCGAAGTAAAGTACCGTTTATTGACAGCAATGACTTAATGTCTTTAGGCTGTCTTAAGGATACTTAAGCATGTGTGAGTTCTTTTCAGGATACTTCTGTATATCACGTTTATAGACTGTCTTCAGGATACTTCTGTAGATCACGTTTATAGACTGTCTTCAGGATACTTCTGTAGATCACGTTTATAGACTGTCTTCAGAATACTTCTGTATACCTTACAGCATTGGATACCGTGTAACCATTACACAACCTGTAAAGTAGTCAGTAGTAGAGACACATAACATTCGTTAGATATAGAGTGGAAGTTACAGTACCGTGAGGAAAACCTATACACTATAAAGGGTTAGAAATATCTTTAACTAATGGAAAATATTAAAGAAGCAAACTTACTTTTTGAAACTTCTCATATGCTAAGTGAGAATCATTAATACTTAGACAATACCACCTGCAATTAGGAAATATGATGTCAGATAACGTACCAAATTCTAGATGAAAAATATGGGTCCCAAAAATGGCTTACACATTCTAAGTAATACGAATAAACATTTTGAAGACACTTCACACAGGTAAATTGTAAAAATATCCTGTATACGTTTTACACTTTACAGGCAGTAGGTGTTACGTTTCCCTTTTATAGTGGATATCTATTGATTATTTATTACACAGTCACAACATCCAGTACTCAGAATATGAATATTCTTATGCTTATATTAACTATAATTGTTTGTATTGCATTTATAGTGTAAAAGTTGTCGTGTTTTTATATTCTACTGAGAAGCACCAGTGTTTAATATTGAAACTTTGGGCAAGTGTTTTTATATTTCTTTGTTTTGTAGATTGTCCTCAAATCCAATTATCCTTTTATATTTTTGGAGATGTGAAGGATCTTTTATTTAACATGTTTTTATAGTAAAAAGGGTGAAATATAAATGTGTATCCTAAACTTGTAAAATCGTTTACATTACCATCTTATGTGTGGTATTAATATATTTCATTGAACATCTTCAAAGACTTTATAAAGTGTATTATCTTTTATCAATCTACAGAAAAGACATCGTCGGATTGTTTGTTTGTTTTAATTTCGAGCAAAGCTACACGAATGCTATCTGCGCTAGCCGTCCCTAATTTAGCAGTGTAAGATTAGAGAGAAG
>NW_013666439.1:272191-292695 GCF_000517525.1 Limulus polyphemus
GATTGTTTGTTTGTTTTAATTTCGAGCAAAGCTACACGAATGCTATCTGCGCTAGCCGTCCCTAATTTAGCAGTGTAAGATTAGAGAGAAGGCAGCTAGTCATCACCACCCACCGCCAACTCTTGGGCTACTCTTTTACCAACGTGGGATTGACCGTAAGATTATAACGCCCCCACGAGCATGTTTGACGGGATTCGAACCTGTGACCTTCACATTGCGAGTCGAGCACACTAACCACTTGGCCATGCTGGGCCATAACATCGTCGGAGACTCATTTCATATTTATATTTTTTCAGATGAAATTAGCATAAAAAATAATAACTAGATATTACAAGGGGTTATTGGAAATAGTTGTTTCCACTTATCTCTCATTTTATATAATCGAGAAGTGTATTAAAAACTTGGAAACATCATATTTAAAATTGTGTATAAGACAGTTATTTGAAATGTTTATAGATGATCCCTGAAACGTGAAGGTGAAACATATAACACTTTAGAAATTTGGATTTTTTTATAGTTTTTGAGCTTCAACTCAGATCTTAATATTTACTTGCACGCCCAATTGTAAAAGCTATAACGTAATTGTTTATGAAAGAGAGTTTTAGACGTGACTCGTGTCCTAAATATAGATTTGTTTCAAATTTTCTTTAGCTAATCAACAAGCATTTACTTGGTGTTTTATGTAGCTAGTTGCATTTTCCAAATCATGCTAGAAAAAGGCTATATCTTTTTAAATAAAATAAAATATTGTTCAATTATTATACTTACATGTTGGTTTTGTGTGAGTATTCACAAATCGAATTTATGTCAACAGAATTTGTTACGTGCGTGAATGTATAGGTAGATTAACATATCCACAGGTCATGATTTGTGATTGGCTATACCGTACGAACTTCTTCCAGCAAAAGGATGATAAGCAACGCTTTATTATATAAGTAATACCAAATTACTAATCACTGCCTTTTTCTAAAGCTGATATTCATTTGTCATCAACAGTAACAAGTTTATTGCGTGCCTTCTAAAGTAACAGAAAAGTCAGGTACATTCTTCAACACAATTACAGTTAAATGCTCTCCACCAGGAGTTATGGCGTTACTGTTGGAACTACTTCACCAAGTTCCAGTTATTGTTTAATTGTTTGGAATCAAATTGTTGCACATACTCATTATAAAATAAAAGTCAATTTAAAGCTTGCTCAGATGTTTTCATAATTTTATGATAAAAATCAAAATAGCTTCACTTTATTTGACTTAATTGTGTTTTTATAAGGTGTGCGTATGTTATACAGAGAGTCATAAGTGTGCGCTTAAAACGTACACAATCTTTCAAAACGATATTGAATCTGAATACCTGTCGTCAAATTCCTAATTATTATTTTTGTTTTGTTCTTGTATCACAATTTTGATATATCTGACCCATGAAACATACAGCCATATTCTGTCTACGTATGTGTTTCTGCCTACAGTGAGTAAAATTGAGTCAGAAACTGCCATTAGAAATGAAGAACTCGAAGTAAAGTACCGTTTATTGACAGCAATGACTTAATGTCTTTAGGCTGTCTTAAGGATACTTAAGTATGTGTGAGTTCTCTTGAGGATATTTCTATATATCACGTTCATAGGCTGTCTTCAGGATACTTCTATATATCACGTTCATAGGCTGTCTTCAGGATACTCCTATATATCACGTTTATAGACTGTATTCAGGATACTTCTATATATCACGTTTATAGGCTCTCTTCAGGATACTTCTATATATAACGTTTATAGGCTCTCTTCAGGATACTTCTATATATAACGTTTATAGGCTCTCTTCAGGATACTTCTGTTTGAAGTATTCGATAATATGACAGTAACGGAATTAATTTTGATACAGCGCATACATGAAATATTTTATTTACAAAGTTGAATATCGCGTTAACATTACTATAATTGCTACAGCTGTTATCAATTCTTCAGCGAAAAAATAAATAAAAAATGCATTATTTGTAAAATTTGGTAAAATATGCTTATTTTACACGGAATGCAGCATAAATTATTTTTATTTTACTTTTATATGTTATATATATATATATATACATACAATAATACGTTGTTTATAACCACTATCTCATAACTTCGAGACATCCATAGGAACAACAGTAAGATTCATCTCTGTAACGCTGTCTTTGTAAGTTACTTGAGGAAAGTCTAAATAGCAGATATATGCAAATAAGATATATACAAGTTAGTATAACGTTTTAATCATTTCCATATATTAGTTTTTTCTTGCAACACTTGTAAAACATGGAATGTGCATATAGTTTATGAAATCGTCATGCAATGGATGAATCCGAGAGTGTTAGTACTTACAAATAGGTTTTTTGACCGTATATATTGTATTGGCGACATAGGTCAATCTTGTCCGAAGATGTTTAAAAGTTGTGTGACCTGTGGCGCCGTCTTTTGACAAAACTCATATTTATCATTATGTTTTTAAATGGTATATGTATATAAGTATATATACTGTACAAAGCTGAACTAGGCAGAAGATTGAAGGATTCAGCCTCCATAAGGCCGTTTTTAATGTCCTCGGGTATAAAATCAGAATTATTTACAGCAGTGCGATTTTTAGGTACTCAATTCTTCCAGTTTGATATCCTTTGTTTGTTTGTTTGTTTTATTTTATAAAGTCAACTCACATACTGATGTACATTTTTTAACTTCTTTCTAATCGAAGCTAGAATATATATTATTAGCTTCTTTTGACATCAGTTTATAGGTTTCTAACTCAAACTATTGCCTAGTTTTCCTCATTATTAATTTGTAATATACCAAAATGAATGTAAGGCTTCTAGCACATCAGTTTGAATTAGAAATAATTGAGGCATTCTGCTTTAATTGTTATAGAAGTAACATTGTTTGTTTTATCTTTTAAAGAAAACTTAATGCCATTTCAAATTATTAAATGTAAACATTGCCAGAATTATGTCTTTTACGGGTGTAATAAATTTGGCTTTAGTTTATCTTCCACTTCTACACAAATATGATATTTGGAAGCTTTTAAGTAGTCGATGTTTTAGTTCTCATTAACTTTAAACAGTTTATCATCTGGTTCAGCTCGTACTATAGCCAAAAAAAAAAGATATATTTCGATATCACTGTACTTGAATGTCCCTCAATATGTTTAGTAGCGCTTCTTCTCCCATTTATGTTTTCATATTTATTGTCAGTGAAAAACATGGTGCCCATTATAACATTAAAATTGAGTTAATGACTATATTATAATTAGTACAATTCATAACATGAAAAATATATGATCATGTTGAATAATAAGTCAAATATCGTAATATATCGCTTTTCATGTGATCTTTATACTTAGGAGTTCCCCAGTTGCTCAGCGGCAAGTCTTAAGGCTTATAACGCTAAAAACCGGGGCCTTGATTCCCGTGATGGGCACAGCACACATAGCCCATTATGTAGTTTTGTGCTTAACAACAAACAAACTATATGTAAGAATTTTAGAAACATAAGTGTAATTAACTGCATATCATTTTCGTTTGTTGTTCGTGTTCAGTTCACTCCTCTCATCGAACTTTTTTCTTTAAAAACATATCATCATTGAGATACACCTACATTTTAAAATTAAATCTTCGAAATAATAAAGAACAGCTGTCTAGAACCATTCTTGTTTTTAAAGGCCAGTATGCGAAGCAATAAGGGATAACAGTTTACCATTGTTGTTTATAAATGCCAACAAGTGAAATAACGAAGGATAAATGTTTTTTACCATTGTTGTATTTTTAAAGGCCAACACGCGAAATAATATAATATAACTGTCTGTTACCATTGTTGTCTTTTAAAGGCCAACAGGGAGGCGACATGGTTGTTCGTTTTAATCATGACGGAGATGCTCCAGGAAGTTACCACATCTACCAGTTTCAAAAACATGCCAAGGGAAAGTACGACTATAAAATTGTAGGACAGTGGACTGAAGGAAGGTAAACTACTGCTGATCTCGAAAAAAATTGTAAAAGGAATCTAAGGATATCACACGCACTCACATAGCTACATATGATAAATATATTCATGTATCCATTTACGAAAGTAAGTTGGGTAATCTGTGGATATTCATTGGTCAAAGCCTTTCTGTCTGTAAAACTTGTAGTTTGGTATTAAAAAGTACAGTAGAGGTGCAAGTAGCAAAGTCAAACGCCTCCTGTTGCCACCTTAAGGAAACTTGTTAATTAGTATATGCATTTTTTGTGCAAGTAGCAAAGTCAAACGCCTTCTGCTGCCATCTTAAGGAAACTTTTTAATTACTAGATACATTTTTTGTGCTGGTAGCAAAGTCAAACGCCTCCTGTTGCCATCTTAAGGAAACTTGTTAATTAGTATATGCAATTTTTGTGCAAGTAGCAAAGTCAAACGCCTCCTGCTGCCATCTTAAGGAAACTTTTTAATTACTAGATACATTTTTGTGCTGGTAGCAAAGTCAAACGCCTCCTGTTGCCATCTTAAGGAAACTTTTAATTAGTATATGTATTTTTTGTGCTGGTAGCAAAGTCAAACGCCTCCTGTTGCCATCTTAAGGAAACTTTTTAATTACTACCCAATTATATAAAGTCTGTAATTCGCTGCTTGCTTAATATTCTATGGCAATTATAAATAAGCATGCAGCAACTGTACTTCACTCACTAAAACATTATCATAGGAATAGGGATATAAACACTAAAATGTATTAATGAAATCTGTACATCTAATATGTTTGATCGAGTCACCAAAATTTCACATTTTGTTCATAAATTTATTCATTATATATATATTAAAACCGTGTACCATAACTCAATATTTGGTAATACTGACTTGAAGTAATGTAGTTATAATCTATCTCTTCTCCAATTTAATAAAATATTGTGGATTGTGTATTTCTATTTCTTCATTTCACTTTTTGATTTTTATATTCACAAATAACTAGCTATCTGAAGCTACCACGCGAAAAACCAATAACTCTTTCCTTGATTGGTTACCTTGTAAATTGTTGATTTAATTTTTGCTCAAATATTGGAAATTCGTTGTCAGAGTGAATGTCATGTCTTAGCAGAATAAGAAATCATTATTCAATCTGGTATTTCGTTCTTATTTACATTTACGTGTGTGTATGCAGTGTATACCTTATATAAAATGTCCTTAGGCCAATTCATTTTAATTAATTTCTTCATTTATTGTTTGCTTTACTTTCCGTTCCTTTTTTATTTCAGCAATATTGAGAAAATAATGAATCAAAGAGCTAAAAATTGTATTCCTAATCATACCAAATCCAGGTTGATAAAACGTATAGAAACATTATTAAGTAAAACACTAAGTTACGTTAATATATAATTTTAATGGAAAGTAACAAGAACGGCAATTTTCTTATTGCTATTAAGTTCAATACATTTCATTTCGTATTTCCACATGTTTTCGTAATTTTTCAATCAGGTTTTGTTTATCATTACTTCATGTCATATCAAGTATTAACAAACAAATATTTATAAGAATATTTAACATTATATGAGTTAAGCAAATTGTAACACGCAGCTGAAAGAGTTATAGGCATTACTTCAATATCAAGCTCTTTCGGTACAGTTAAACCTGTTAGGTTTATGGCACGTGACAAAGTGATCCGATAATGCTTCTTGGACTTGATCCTTTTTTTCGAGTGTGTCAATAAGTATCTGATAAAAAGTTATAAGATTTGTTTCTGATTACAGCTCAAACTCTGTGAGTTTCAAGTTTAGATTGAGTCTGAAATAAATTATAATAGCAAAAGTGACTGCATTATATTGATTAACATTACTATATACGTAAAATGTTAAGTTATAGAGCATACAATGGTCAAAAACATTCAAAATACTAAGACAACTCTGACAACGCAACATATCTTAATGGATGTAATAATAATGTAATAAAACATCTTTGGTAATTTTTGTATTAAAGGACTACAAACTGTTTATTTATCTAGTTAATTATTTGTTCTTTGTGGTTTTTACTAAATGTATTTGGATCTAAGTGTCACTTAACTCATTGTATATTAAGTAACTTAAAAGTTAAACAAACTCCCACTTGGTCGAAATCGCTTCTTGAAGGATGTCCTGGTTAAGTTAGTGTTCAATAATACATATGCGCAAAAGTACATTATACAGTGGAAAAGTTATCATTGAAGTATAACACTTTACAGGAAGAGTCCGAATGCAAGGATTCCAACATCAAACTGTAGTGACCCTTGTCCGAAAGGTCACATCCGTCAATTTCAGCAGCGTTCATGTTGTTGGTTGTGTGTTGCCTGTCGAGAAGACGAGTATATCCATAACAATGAGTGTTCCTACTGCCTTGAAGGCTACATGCCACGTCAAGATAAAGCAGGGTGCTTTAAGCTCCCTCTCGAATTCATGACATGGGACAGCCCCTGGGCTATTATTCCGGCAGCTTTTGCTGCGTTAGGGATTGTTTGCACATTTTTTACATTTGCCGTTTTTGTGCACTTCAGCAGGACCCCAGTCATAATGGCATCTGGGCGGGAACTGTGTTACTTACTTCTTCTAGGCTTAGCTCTTAGTTATTGCATGAGCTTTGTAATCTTATCCAAACCCACTACCGCCACCTGTACACTTATGAGGGTAGGCTTAGGGCTGTGCCTCAGCCTTTGTTATTCTGCTATATTTACAAAGACAAACCGAATCTCGAGGATATTTAATCGAGGTATTCGCAGTATCAAAAGACCTAGCTATACAAGTCCACGATCTCAGGTTTTGATTTGCCTCGGTTTAGTTTCAATACAGTTAGTGTTTGCCATTGCCTGGCTTATAGTGGAACCCCCCAAGCTGCGAGAAACTTATCCCACAAGAACATCTGCTGTCCTTCAATGTGGCGTTTCCAGTATTTCAATGGGGGTATCTCTCATCTACAATAAGTTATTGATAATACTGTGTACAGTCTACGCTTTCAAGACACGTCGAATACCTGAGAATTTCAACGAAGCCAAGTACATTGGATTCACTATGTATTCAACTTGCATCGTGTGGTTGGCTTTCATACCAATCTACTTTAGCACAAATAACGACTTCAAGGTAATACTAATTGCACTAAAGTGTTCATTACCTACTTAGCTGCCAATAATATAATGATGTTTAATAAAATTTCAGTCATTTGAAACATTTTTGAAACCTTCTGAACCTGCTTAAATTTGTTTCTTTAGTTAAACTCTTAATGGTTGGAGACGGCTTGAATTTGTTAAACTATGTTCAAATGTTCTCACAACATAATCTTTATAAAATGTTGTCGAATGATTTACTTTTACCTATTGCTTTAAATGCTTATTAGTGACCTCTGCATAAAGCTAAAGGTCAGTAACTATTAGGACTTGATATCAAGTGTTCATACAAAGAAAAGAAAAATATCAACGTTTTTACTTTAATGCTTAGATACTTACAAATGAGAAATGTTTAATATTAATCTTGAAGATTAATGAAAAATAAAATAAACTTAAATTTTAAACGTCTCACAATATTTATAAAGTTTGGATCCGAACACTAACTTCATAAAACTTCATTTCATCCCATTATCTTATTTTACAATGCTTTAATGTGAGATTTTCAAGACACAATATTGCTCAAATATTCTCATTAGTTACTGTACTTTTAATTATTAATAATAGCAAAAGAACTAACAACGAATGGTATCACACCAAGAATAAGATGCATGTTCAAGGTGTCATAGTTTAAAACTAATGTTTTCAGAGAGGAATAAAAGACAAGCGATAACATAAATAAGCAACAAGCTTTCAGACGATATTATTCTATAATCTTAGAAAGTATTTTCACATCTAACTGATATAATACAAGGTGCACCAAAAATTATTAATCCAAAGGTGTAAGAAAAAGTATGAAAGCAAAGGTGCCAAAACTTTACATAATTATTAATTCTGTTGTCTCTAATTATTGAATTCTGTAGTTTTCCTGGTTATCGTATAGTTAAGAAGAAAGTCTTCATACAACCAGGAGAATTTAGGGAAGTTTTGAACATTTCTAAGACCACGAAGGATTTTTCTTCAGTCGAAAATTACGTGTCCTATTTGAGAACTTACAAGATTTCAAGAACTAGATTTATTATACAAGATTATAAAGCTTTTTTATCTGCTTTGCTATTCATTAGTTTTTACTGTACTTTAACGTAGCTAGTATTTCTTACTCTGATGCATTTTGCATTGGCAATTTTTTCACAGTTGGACAACAATGGCATGCTTTGCATAAGGACAGGTGCATATGAGTTTTATATAATCGCCTTATAGCTAGTCTTAGATATGCAGACTTGTCAAAGAACCTTGCATTTCTCCTGAAAGTTCGTCCTTTTCATGGCGAATTTCTTTCAAATCAGCTGAGAACGTTTTCTTGACAATTTCGTATACAATGTGGCACTTTTCTCTAAAATCGATTAGTGTTAGTTTTTCCAGAAGACAGGACTAGTGTTATTGTTTTCTGAAAAAGTTTCATTGATTTGTTCAAAATGACGATGCGGCAGCGTCTTCGCTTCTAAAAGCTTAACTATTCAGCAGTTGGTTTTCGCTGGGTGGAAAAAATTTACATAAAATATAAAAAAGAAGAATCTTAATCAGCATCAAAAGTTTTCGAAAACATTTTCTTTAGTCACATTGGTTCATAAGTTGCTTAAAACTTCTTTTCCTCTGCTTCTACGCAAACTGATCCGAAGAATTTTTGTTTGTCTGTGAAAATTGTGAGTAGAATAAATTTCCGTCTATAAACAATTAGAATAACCAACAAACAAAATCATTAATTGTTTCCCTAACATTTATTCGGGGTTATTATTTAATTAACTAATTTATTTTGATAATATTAGCTATGCACTAATTCTACAAAAATCCCCAGGTAAAGAGCTTTATAAGTTAATGTACTCAAACATTACTTCTTTTTGGACCTAATATTAACAGCATGATTATTGACAATTACAGTTTCTGCTTTTCAAAGTGAACTCTATAATCCGTTTTCCATTAGATGGATACAATGTTTTTCATTCAACAAGGGCATGCAAGTACGAATAATAATAATATACCTTCATTACATCAGACATTAACAAGTTTGAGGTATTTCTTAAATTGGTTATTTAAACCATGCTTTCATGATAAATATTACGGAGCTTGAGAAACTTTGTAAAAACGTTCAACGACTACCATCAGCTACCTATGCAATTGTAAGTTGGATTATTTGAAAATATGCATGATACCAAAATATTATAAAGGTGTCCATGATAACAAAATATTATAAAGATGAGGCAGAACAAACATTAAGCCCCCCCCCCCCCAGTGACACAGCGGTATGTCTGCGGCCTTACAACGCTAGTAACCGAGTTTCGATACTCGTGGTGGGCAGAGCACAGATAGCCCATTGTGTAGCTTTGTGCTTAACTTCAAACAAACAATAAAAATTATTGTTACAAGTCCTAACTTAAAACAAGTCCTATCTTGCCACGTTTCTATCTTTGTATCGAACGGTATAAAGATGATAAACAAAGCATTCATAAATGTTTGGGCATTTATGTAAAAATCATAAATATAAAATACAGTTAAAAACAATAAAATAATTAATGTTAACGATTCACTATAACTGACCGCTTAAATATAAATATTTATACCTCTTCGTTAAATTTTTTTAAATAGGATCCTTAAATTTTCTCTTTCGTTATCCATCAAAATTTATTGTTGTTGCTCTGTTTTCATTTTTACACAAAACGAAACATAACTTAAAATTTTATTTGATTTGCTCAAATTCTTATATATATATATACGTATTATTGTTTATTCTGAACTAGTAATTGCATGTATTTTTATATTTGGTCTTATAAAAAACTACTTTTATATGTTTGTGTCTTTTTACTTTCATAACTTTCCTTATCTTGCTTGAATATTTCGTTTTGCCTCCTAACCAGTTTTTGCTTTGAGGATCAAGACTTACAATATAATTTATTCCAGTTGTTTCAAGATTATATATTTTTAATTTTCATTCTTCATTTACATTTACATTATCTAAACCTTGCTTTCACTCTTTGTCTTTTAGGTTCAAATCTCTAGTCTCTGTATCTGCATCAGTATCAGCGCTACAGTAGCTCTTGGTTGTCTTTTCACACCAAAAATTTACATCTGTCTTTGTCAACCGTATAAGAACGTCAGAACAGGAGGAACTCAAGGCAGCACTTCTGGAGGTTATGGACATAGTATGCGTTTCAAGAGGTCCGGTGCAAGTGCTGCTTTAGCTTCCATAGCTACTGCAGCAGTTATAGGTACCACTAGACCAGCTACAGACTCGTCAGACTTCCGATCAACAACAAACGGGGAAGTGTCTCCTAGCCTTGAGGAGAGTAGCATGAGTTAATATACTTCAACGTCATTTTTAAGATTCGATTCTTAAAAGTCATTCAGTGATATAATAAAAAAATATCGATAATTAATTCTAGATATAACCTTCCTGCACTGTCTAACGTTATAATACTACACACCTGAGATAAAACTGCATAAATTCAATATTCATCTGCGGGGGAAAGTCCGATCAGAGATGATATTCTAGTTTGCGATTTCATGTTCAAACATCAATAGTGTCAACAAAAATCATCTTTCCTTTCTTAGGTGAAGCTAAGGCTAACCTTCAGTCAGAATTTGTTGAATGAAGGAACTGTCAAACCATAAACGTCGTTAAGTATAAAAACAACAACCATTACTTAACTTACAAACAATTTCTTAAGGTGGGGCACAACATTTTTATTTAATTCTTGAAAGAAGTGACTCAGAACAATTCTCTACTGGCTCGGGCTCATTCTTTTGTAATTGGAGAATGATTTTATTGTACAGATTGTGTTACTCAAATGATGCTTTGAAACCTCCATCATATCGCTACATCGGATATAATGTTACTTTAAAATATGTCAAGATTGTTTTTCCTCCATAAAATAACAACGCATGATAACTTTGAAGCGACTCATGACCCACACATGTCTAATCGAACACTACTTCTGATGTGCATCTCACGCGTTAGATGATGTATTGAATGCCTTAGTATATTGTTACATAGAATGTGATATTATTACAAGTCCGACAAGATTGCTTTCTTACACAAAAGATTAACTCATGAGAGTTCTGCAGTAACTCGCAACTCGTTAACGTCATGTCTCCAATAACTTCCGATGTACAGCTCCTAAGTAGCTGAAATGATTCTTAAATGCACTATCATGTCATTTATAGGATGTGAATGCCAGTTTAAAATTATTTATATCGTAAGCAATTATAGTATTAGCAGGCTTCTTTTTATGAGCCAAAAGATATGTACGTGGCGCACAAACACCAAGAATATTACGTCATAACGAACAAACAGAAACTGTGAAAAGTTGTTGCACAAACAGTTGACAAGAAAAAAAAACGTCATCAGTACAACTAGTTTTCATACAAATGTTTTAGTCAATGATTCAGGTGATAACTCGTAAAGAATATTTTCACATTTCAAACGAGATGGTGTCACCTGAAAGTAATTTTTGTTTGCAGGATTCCAAATGTTTGTCTCAGCGAGTGACTTATGGTAATTCTGAGTCAGTCTCTTCGTGACATTTAACCAACGTGCACCTGAACTGAGGAATCCGTGCCTCTTAAATAAATAAAAAAGGTGTACTGAGAGTAATACAAGTTGAATAACATGACTTCATATGATTACAACCTCTTGACTGGTTCGACTTTTAGTGTCAAAAAGTCAGTGCGATGATCTGAATGGAAATAGTTTGATAAAATTCAAGCGTCTTCTTTCAAACCAACAAACGCCATTCACAGAAATATTGGGGCTCATATTTCTGTGAATGGTTTTTGAGGGATGTAATTGGAAATTTGTGTGTGTATATATTATCTATATAAGTGTTAATTGTCTTATTATTGTGGTAATATTAAGTAACATTCTATTAGAAATATGTATGTAAGCTCACGTTAGATTTCTTTATTTGAAGATAACATTTTGAATTACGTTTCTAGAGTTCGATTTTTTACAGCGTTCTTTTCTGATTGTTATACGAAAATGTTAAACTTTTAGTTTGTGAAAACTGACATTTTTTATTATTTGTTATAGTTTACTTTCGTGTCATACAACTTTACGTCTCCATTTTCTGCTGATTTAAAAATATGAAGTTACTGTCTCTGACATTTCACGGAATGTGATTTTTGCGTAATATAAAAAAAGACTTAACGGTAATTTTTCTATTATCTACAAAATTTATGAAAAATTTAAAAGTGTTTTTATATTTCAGTGCAACTAAATCGATATAAATTCAATTTTCCAAACGTCTACAAAAGAAGCTTTGAACATTTCTTTCATCGATTATTCAAACAAATTTGAATATATTTATAACGGTTTATGTTTACGAATAGTTGCCGTAAGTCTTAATTTTGTTTATTTATTTTTCGAAATTTCTGTTCGTTTTAACTTGTGCATTTTGAAAGTGGGATTACATGTTACAGT
This sequence comes from Limulus polyphemus, assembly GCF_000517525.1. Classification (NCBI taxonomy): domain Eukaryota; kingdom Metazoa; phylum Arthropoda; class Merostomata; order Xiphosura; family Limulidae; genus Limulus; species Limulus polyphemus. Next base: position 284,712 of record NW_013666439.1, read on the forward strand.
TTTGTTTTCAAAGATCTTTGAGATTTTTGTTCGTCTAGAATAACTCTTTCGTTCTCATTCTTTACATTCGCGGCCTTTTTCTTATAACACATTTTACAAAAGTGGTTAAATTTCGAAACTTCTGAATCCAGATTTGCCATGTTTGTTAGATTAAGTATATGATCATTTCTACACAGTGTTACTAATTATGTTTTCTTTTTCATTTTATGAAATATGTCATTTACGTGGACATACAATCTTTGACTTTACCAGCTTTTTAATCCCATGTCATAATTAAATGATTCTTACGGTTTTAAATTTTAATATGTATTTCGCTACAACTCAATCAGACCACATCTTTACATGTCCTCTTTCTTTAAGCAATACATTCGGGTTATCTTGCCTTCTAACAAGCCGTACAACATGAGTTATTGCATTTCTGTGTCGAATACAACAAATACTGCAAAGAGACAATACGTATTAATTGGTAGCTAAAAATAATTGAAAATGTTTTTTGTAGTTGTAATACTTTTCTTCGAGACTTCACTCGCTTAATATCTGTACATTGCTGGGAATTTTTCAACAAGCGTTCATTATTTTGTTGCCCTGATAACTCAGCAGTAAATTGGATGGCTTATAACACTATAAATCGGGATTCAATACATAGAATAGAGAGGAACCATTATGTAGCTTTGTGCTTAAAAACATCGTTACCTTATTTTAACTCGTTATACTAAATGTAATAGGTGTCCCAGAAAGTTTATCAGGCTTTCTCTACTTGAGGCAAATATAATATGTTTTAACTTGTGTTTAACCTTGTACTAATTTTTTAAGAAAATCTTTGGAGCCAGCTCTTCATAGGTTTGCATCAGGCTATGATGGATTTTTAAACAGTTCTTTAGAATTGAACTGGCTGTTCTTATAAAGATTTATAACTTATATTTCACCAGTTTGTTTCATGGAATGATGTGATTTCACGTTGTTCTTTAACTTTAGGTTTGATGTTCAAAGAAAGTCGTTTCATTCCCTTCCCTGCTTCAAGCCGTAATGTAGTCTGTAGGTAATAGTTTATCCTAGTACTAGATGTTACAACAAAGTCCAATCTCGTAGCTTCTTTCTCCGTAGAGGCTACTCAAAACTATACTATATTCCCTAACAGTTGTTTAGAATTGTTCTGGTTTCCTCCTTCCTGGCATGCTTCAGGCATTGATATTGTTCCAAATAGCTGTTCAAATTACGGTGAATATTCCAGGATAGTCATGTGCGAAGCAACGACTTAGCCTGAAACAGTACTATTATTCTAGATGTGGCAATGAAAGGTAATTGTTTAATCTTGGTCTGGATGCTCTAGAAAATATTTTTGCCTCGTTCTTCCAGTGGAATCACCTTAATACCCTTTTGTTTTTATAGTGTATTTTGAAACATGCTGATCCTAAAAACTTTGCTAAAGTTTATATTAAGAAAATTCGAGGAATGATTAAAATCACTCTAAGAAAAAAAGAACCAAGTGCTTAGCATTTGAGTTGGAAGACATTCATTCTGAGCTTAAAAAAGACGTTACAGATGTATATTTGTTAACTATTCATATTACTTTACAAATTCTAATTGGTGATGGATGCTATACTCACTTTTTGGCTTAAAATTAATTGAATTTTGCAATCATAGCATACTATTACCCAGCTTATGTTTAGAATAAAGAATTTTTAAATTAAATACTATGTGTGACATACTGGAGTTCAATTATTATTTTGCTAGCAATGGTATGTGATTAAAATATGGAAATAAAGTGCTAATCAAAAAATAATTACTGTTTTTCAGCAGACAGATGTTCATAATTTTATATGAGAGAAAATGTCACAAGTGTTTTTTTTTCTCCTTTCCAATTTCGATAATATTTGTTTCAATAGCGTTAAGTTTAATTACTGAGTTGGAGCACCACAAAAACTACATCTAGAAAATGAGTGACAATGGTTAGTATCGGATAACACCTCTTTAAGAGGTTATTGAACCTCTGAAGAATTCGTCGAAAGTTTTCCTGTATATCTTCTAAAGCCATTTTGCAATTTGATTCAAACGATTTTACGTGTAGCCCAAAGATGATAATACATTCAATAAATTAGTTAATCGATAAGTCAAAATGATATGTCGATAGCTACTATGTTTCCTTTCATTTGGAATGTTAATGGCATTGATGGTTTTCCAAACATGTGGAATACAACTGATATTGAGGTTTATATTGTTGTTATTGTTAGTTAGTTTTCGTTCTCTTATTTTATTCATTTTTATGCTTTCTTATTTATTTCTGAACCTATTAATTATCGTTAAGCCCTAATTAACCCGTAAAAATGTAGATCCAACATTAAACAAGTACCCTGCACGAGTCAAGACATCTAAATTGGAGAAAGAAAGTGGTCATTAGAAACCAGAGTTAAGAAGTGCTTATATTTATGACCTATTACGATTAATAAGTCAACTAAAATAGAACAATCAGCACAAACTGTACATAATGTAGGGGGAACAACATCAAAATTTGATATACTAGTAAATTCTGGAAAACGAGAAAAATAAGAGAAGACTTAATCACACAGATAAATCGAATAAACACCGAGGAACAGAGCCTAATCTCCTATCAGGATTAGCGTGGACTGCGTTACGTTGCCAAAAATTGATGCTCGCACATTGTAGTCGTGATTGCGTTATAAGAGTGACGGTCATATTTCGCTATTAAATCATTACAGTAACCCAAGAGTTAGCTGTAGGTGCTGTTAAGTAGCTGCCTTCCCTCTAATCTATCAGTTCAAAAGTAGGAGCGGCTAGCGCAATTATGCACGAATATCTGAAACAGAGCAATCTTCCAAACCATCATTTGTTAAGAAACGCCTGAAAAAAACATGAACGAATTATAAGAGTATTGCTATTCAGTTAAACGAACAAAGCTTTATTTTACGAGACATACTATAACAGTTGTATACAAAAGAAAAGTCTGAACCAATAACAAACATTTTATGACTACAGTTTTCCCACTTATATTGAATTTTAAGTTGTTTTTCTCCTTAGTTTGCTATTTTAACTAGACACTCATTCCAGTTGTTTACTTTACACTGTTTATGTACATCATATTTAGAAGTATATTATAATGAAATTTTTAATTAATGTTTTATTCGCAGTTCATATTTCTACTCTCATGTTATTAGTCTTGTCGGAAAACAACGCGAATACATATAAATATACATTGATTTGTTGATAACATGGTAGAATAAAGCTTATCGATATTTAGAGTGCTTCCTGCATAAATTTTTATTTCTGTAAAAGAACTAAGGTTATTATGTATTTAATCTTTTAAAGTATAATTTATCAAAATATTCTATAGGTATACGAACTTGTTTGATTGTTTGTTTTTATAGAAAACCTACGAAGGCTATCTGCCGTCGTCCCAACTTTTGAGCTTCGAACCACAGCGGCGGTAACCGGAAGACAAAATCCACCGCCAACTCTTATAGTGGAATTAACCGTAGCATTATAACGCCCCAATGTTTGTAAAGACGAGCATTTTGGCGCCGGGTTTCGATCCCGCGACCTGTAGATTGAGAATCGAGTCTTAATCGTCAGGCTTAAGTTAGGCTACTTTACACGACTACTTATCTCGGTTATTTCCACTTTTCCTTACAGTTATTTTTACTTTTCCTTACATATGTGTATCGCCACATGTCGCAAGATCCATATTACAAACAACTATAACACAGTAACAAACAAAATGAAATAGAAAAATAAAAAGTTCATAAACATAAAATCTAATGTTGAGTTAAAACTATCAAAAGAATGATATGTGGGCAATAATCTAACTGTTCATTCGAACCAAGAAGTCCATTTCTGTCATGCGGAAAAATCTATGTATCTTTAATACATTCACCCCCCGGTGACAAAGTAGTCTGTCTGCGGACTTACAACGATAAAAACCGTGTTTCGATATCCGTGGTGGGCATATCACAGATAGTCCATTGTGTATCTTTGTGCTTAATTTCAAACAAACTTTAATACCTTCTGGAAGAGAAGATTAATTTTGTCTTAGATATGCCTGTGTTGATCACAATATTTTATTTTCCAGCGGATGAGGTCAGTAACTTTCTTCTAGTCTGTAAGTGTTAAGCTACTTGACGTAAATTGTCTGCTTTCAAGATGCTTTCACAAGCTCGTTGATTTTTCTCTTTTTTGGGGGGGGAGTTATGTTAAAGAAATTAGGTTACAGCGCTCAACAAATCAAAGTTAAGGACTAACTACGTCTGTAACATCTAACTTATTACAATTAATAATTCAACTAGGGCAGAACAATCAGCAGAAATTAGACATAATGTAGAGGGGGACAAAATCAAAATTTCTACATACCAAAAAAATTCCGGAAAACTTTTGAATACTTACACAGCATTTCAGATTAAGGAATAGCAATATATTTAAGCAAGATAAAGCACTACAACGTCTTTCTCACAATCATTTTCTGCTCCTAAAAAGGCATTTTTTTACTGTTACACAGACTGAACTAAAAAAATATATTCATAATTTTGGGTTTACCCAAATAATGATTTAATGCATTTTAGTTATTATAGGATTTACTTTCCTTGTGTATTGTCAGTTTGTTTTATAAAACTGGCTTTATTAATTACAAGGCGTATGTAGTTCTGATCTGTATAATCTTACGTTGAATCATAAATTGTTAATAATCATATTTTATTGTCTATTTCGACCAATGGTAATAAGTATTACATTGCTTTTAGGGTCGAAAACTTGCAAACACGACTGAACGTTTTTTTTTGTTGTTGTTGTTTTTACTGTTTGCTGGTTTAATTTCTCTTATCAAAAACTCAATTTGTTTATAACATTCACTAGTTAGTTTGCTTGTTTGTGGCTCAGTGGTCAACGTGTCAGCCTGTATATCTGAGGTTCTGTGGTTTGCGTCCCGTTACAGCAAAAAATATATAATAAACATCGCGCTACGCACTTTGGGATCGTGAGAGATATAAGATTGATGGTCAAAACCTTTTATGATTCCATTAGATTAGCCCAGGAGTTAGCGGGGCGTAATGATGACTAGCTGCTTTTTTTCAAGAGTATTGCTTCAAATTACAGACAGCTGTAGCAGGAAGCCCTCGAGTAACTTTATGCGAAATTCAACAACGCCAACAGCATTCTTGGTTTGCGTTGTATGTTACTCGTTGAAAATAAGTAGAAAAGCTCAAGCAGATAAAATATATGCTCAAATTCAGATTAAACTTTTTTATCATTTAAACATTATTCTAATTTTTAATATTATTTGATACCAACGTAAATATTAGTCTTATATTTTCCTTTTATAACTTTACATATTGAAAAACTTTATATACACTTTTAAAGACATATTGATAAACGTAGGGCTATCAAATAAAAATGAAAATCTACTAACTTTATATAGAAAGAATTCCACAAAAGAGTTTAAGTATTTGAATCATCAGAAGTTTGATAAAGTTATCCAATCTCTAACCTTAACAGGTAAAAGTGCTCAGTAGCAAACTGTGTAATTTAAAGCATTCAGTCTAAGATTAAAGGAAATAAAAAAGCTTAAACTAGATAGTTCTGTACCTCAACCTCCAATAGCTGGATGAATGATACAATTATTTTCTGCATTGCTTTGCAGATTTTTTTTCAACCATATTTAATTGTACATTCAGTAATTTGTTAGGAAGCAGTTAGTGCATAGTTTCCTTTTAACTGGAAGTCTGACTTCGTTTTATTAACCCCAGACTGACGTTTCGAAACTTTTGCGTCTGCCTTCGTCAGCTCAGATAGCTATGATAGCTTTAATGTATTTATAGTTGTGATGAAAATTCAGTTGAATGGGTATTGCATGTCGCAGATGAGAAGACAGTCCATAAGAACTTATTGATTCGACAAAAGCGAGTGTACCGAAACGTTATTTCTATTACCAAGACGGACTGTCCGTTAGAAATAAACTACATTTTAACTGCATCTTCATTTATTTGTTACTATGAATAAATCTAATTAATATATTTTTAGTGTTTATATAGTTACGAAGATAACATTTTGTTCATTTAATTTCAATTTCGAAGCAAGGACTTTTGCACAAAAACTTTAATTGATTTTTTATTCTAGGTAAAATATTTGAACTTCACCTGAATTCTCTTGTACTTCAAAAATATTTTATGATTAATAAATAAAATGTTTAATTTACTTGATGTTGTGTTTAACTGAGTTTTAATTTTTCAGCCGCGTGAGGATAAAAAAAAGGTTTACCAAAACTAGAAAAATCATTAACTGATTAACCAGATTTGCTTACTTACTTATTTTAGTTTAGGGCAAAATTATATCTTATACTTTAACAGTTAAGTTTAGACAGTCTGAGCCCTATTCTAAAAAAGGACAAAACCACGTTTTCAGTATGTGGGCTTCCCTTGATCAGATGTAAAAACAAAATTCTAAATATTCGTATAGTCAGTTGGACAGCTTAGACTTAAGTGAAGGCCTCCAAATGGTATACATTACATTAGTGCAGATAAAATAAAACACTGTTGGTTTTATGTTTTTCCTTGATGTTACCGCTAAAGTTCCCAAATTATTTTTAATTCCAAATGAAGGGAGTTGTTTTTGTTTTTTTGTTTTTTTAATAATTTATAAATTCCATAAAAGCAAACACAAGGGGGAAGTTATCAACAGATTTGTACACTTGCTTTAATGAGATCATCATTCGATTCATTTTTTTATCAATGTATACAAGCTAAAGTATTTCTGTCATTTTCAGACCTCAGGAAAACACGAACATGGTGTCCTATGGGGATTTTATCAGCAGCGACAAATTGTTATGTAAGGAGGTTTACTCTTGCACAATTGCACGAACGAATATATCACCCTGTTGTACATTTACAAAATGTTACTTGGTGAATGATACTTTATTTAGAGGACATGAGTGTCATTGTCGCTGCTAACTGACTGTACTGCAAATGACATCTAAATAAACACTGTATTTGAGAAAATAGCGTTAGGATTGTGTGCGCATATGTCAATATACAAGGCATTTAAGTATCTTTAAACGAGTAGATGAAAGGTGTCGTCCATCAGAAGTACATATACACTGTATCTGAGAAAATATCGTTAGGATTGTGTGCGCGTATGTCAATATACAAGGCATTTAGGTATCTTTAAACGAGTAGATGAAAGGTGTCGTCCATCAGAAGTACATATATTCTAGAAGTAGCTGTTCGAGAACGTATATGTACAAATAAGTCCAAAAATGGCCAAGGCTAAACTTTTCATACAGAGCATAAACGTATATTCCATATCGACATCTTAAGAAACGTGAAGTGTTAGAAAATTATTCGTCAGTCTGTACTAAACCCCATTCAAACCAAGAAGTAGAGCCATTTTTCCAGTAGAGCTTTCTTCTTCCATGATAGCTAACTTGTCACGACAGCTAATAGTGTATTAGCCAAATTCACGCCTGTAACGTTATAGACACTCGTAGAGTTGTAATGGTTCATACACCCTCTACCTGTTCACTAACCAGTAAAACGTCTACAATCAATTCAAGCACAGCTTTCCTAATTCTGCTCTACTACCTAAATAACACTTTACCAGAATTTCAAAGCAGCTTGTAAGGATCTAAGAGTCGTTAAGAGACCAAAACAATCGTGGTGTTGTTGGAGCGTGATTTATTTTTCTCATGAGCCCTGATATATGATATGGGGTAGAATGTGGTGACTAGGCCTCACCGTTAGTTTGTAAGAGCTAGTACGCCTCACAAACAAATAGAAATACGGCTATCTGCAAAAACAGGCTAGAATATCATAATTCGATTGGGGCAGAGATCTCACAAAATCTTTAAGCACAATCTGTCAGTTTCTTAGATTATAGAATGGAGATACAAAAGTAGCCAGAACATATTGTTGCGTCAGCGAAGTCACATGACTAGTGTGACGCCACGTTTCTAGAACTATTCTGTACCTTGGCGAATGCTCTAGCA
>NW_013666439.1:293671-305532 GCF_000517525.1 Limulus polyphemus
AGTTAATTAACAAACGGAGACGTAACAATATTTTTTATTTAAATGCTTCTCCAACTGCAAATCATAACAACAACTTCATACTATATTGAAACTATACACAAAATAGGTTCGTGAGATTTGCTGATTTAAACTACTAACTAGTGCCCGATCTACAAATCATGCGCATTAACATTAGACACGTATCAAGTCGAAACATATTGCATTAACATTGCAACCGGTCTTCTCTCTTATAAACTACTTTTAACAATGAATGTAATAAAAACTATTGGTGATTTTAATACGCTGATAGAACGTGTACTGTATCAGAGCGAAGAGTTTGTCATGATTTGTATACATGCTTATGCCATATTTCCACAAAATAAATACCGTATTTGCTGGTATCTGTGTAAGACGACCCTGGATTTTTTTAGCAAATTAAGTGTATTTCTTTGAAGTTCGGTGTATAAGACGACCCCTATTGTTAAGCAAGTCTAGTATGTTACTTGGGTAAAGAGATTCTTAGAAGTTATTTTTAAACTGTGCTAACCTGCGCTCTGGGGTAATCAATACAACCACAAGTGTGTTTTTATGCTCTTCAAACGCTGCAGGCAACTCAATGCGGCATAACTTAAGTTACAAACATGTAATAAAACACTTTACAAAATTTATATTACAGTTGAACTCCTTTTCTATTACAAAAAAATACTAAACCTTAAGATATAGTGATCTACTATAAAAACATGTTTACAAAATTAGTGTGCCTTACAGAAAATAACTTTTTTGATATGATATTAGCACTATTTTAGTACGACGGATGAGATTAATACATTTCAACTCATAAATGTCTTGATTAATTGTAACTAGCATGTAAGATAAATAACTTCTAGTTATGAGGAATCGAGACAAATGATACAATTTTTAAAAAATGTTATTGTAATGCAGTAGGTGGCATGATGTCAACGCACTTATTCAAAAAAAGCAACCAAAAGTAAAAGGGACAACGTAGTTTTAGTTAAATATGCTATTAACAGGAGAGTTCTTACTGGAACTTTATCTTTGAACCTGTGTATAAGATGAGGAGTAAAATCAGGCATTGTTTTAAGAGTAAGAAGTAACGTCTCATACACAGGCAAATACAATATATTTGATATTTGGAGTTCGAAGACAAATAAATATAATGCATGTTCATTAGATTTTTTTCTATTCTTCACTCAAATAGAGGAACCTCGCTGAGTTCTTGTAAGATTGTCAGGTGTTTCAACAACGTGTTTAAAAATATAAACTTGGTGATTTGTTTATTCTCTCATCTTAGTAGTAGTTTGTATATTAAGTCGAAGTGAACAGCCATTCAATTCCCTATTCTCACACCCTACAATATAAATAAAATGGTTTTAAAAAGCCCCCCCCCACCACCACCAGTGGCTCAGCAGTAAGTCTGAACGCTTATAACGCTAAAATACGAGTTTCGATACCCGTGGCGGACACAGCTGAGGTAACCCATTGTGTAGCTTTGTGATTAACAAAGCCTAAAAAATAGTGAAATATACCAGCGGAAAAACTCACAGAAAGCAGTCAGTCTGTGGACACAGCAAGATACAGATAACGACGATCATGCACCGAACAAAGGGACTGTATTTGTGGTAAAACTACTTGGAGTATTTTCCGCTGTCCCTGATTCTGAGCTCCTGTTTGTTTGTTTGTTTATTATGAATTTCGCGCAAAGCTACACGAGGGCTATCTGTCTCTAATTTATCAGTGTAAGACTAGAGGGAAGGCAGCTAGTCATCACCACCCACCGCCAACTCTTGGACTACTCTTTTACCAGCAAATAGTTGGATTGACCGTTGGATTGAACAAACTTGAACTACAGATAATTTTCCTTAAGGAAATCAAACTCTAAAGGGTGTACTTCTTCTTGATAGTGATAACTTATGTATTAGTCTTTCTTGCCGATTTTTTTAAAATTTTGTTTCAATGCCATTTAAACGAAAATTACAGATGAGAGTACCACGTTAAAATATGCGGTTTCATTAAGCTTTCCAGCTTTTCGTTATTTGTTTTGAATTTATGCACAAAGCTATACAATGGGCTATCTGTGCTCTGTCCACCACGAGTATCGAAACCCGATTTCTAGCATTGTAAATCCGCAGACATACCGCTGTGCCACTAGGAGCACCAGCTTTTGTAGGTTAGTATAATATTATATTCTAATGCAGTACTCCAGCCTGTAAGCTCTTTTGTTAAAAGTTTGTTTCTTTGCCTTTATTAAGCCTAAAGTTGAACAATGGGATACCTTTGTTACGAAAACCACATGGATGAAACCCCGAATTGTAAATAACAATTTTAAATATAAAGCCTAATTTTTCCAAATATTATAGCTCCCCGATAGCTCAGCAGTAAGTTTTAGGGCTTATAACGTAAAAAATTGGGTTTCGATACCCGTGGTGGCCAAAAACACGCATAGCCCATTGTGTAGCTTTGTGCTTATCAACAAACAAACAGCAGCAAATATTGTCACTACCTTAGAAGCGTCAGTGCAATCTACAAATCACAGCTGTATTACCTAAAGGAGAGGCAGCTTCATAACAATACATGCCCACACCATATCATGCATGGCTGGCTAAAGTGGGTGAAACCCACTTTGATTTCTAAAATAAATCGTAATGAGATTGTTATTGGTTGTGATAAGAAGGTTACTAAAGTTTTGTAGGTCTCTGAATGTCATATGGAAGTATATAACTCCTGAGTAACTTTATGAAGTCTTCATCCAAAACTTTCAGTGTAAATGTCACGTCCAGAGCATCATATAAATTAACTATTGGATTGGTTTTCCCCTGATACGTTTGATTTCTGCTCACTCCTCCAGATGTAATGAAAATACATATAACAGGCTACAGTGAACTAAACTTAATTATCTTCTGGTAGAAGCTGTGAATTACAACGAGTTTTCAAAGGCGAGTGTTTCATTTATTATCAGATTTCTAGTGCAATGTAGATTGGAGTGACGAACACACGACCTTTAACGTCAAAAGAATTATTTTATGTCCTGCCATGCCTCTAGTTTGAATTATCGTGTAACAATATTGATTATGTTTTCCGTGTTTAATATAAAAACAGTACCTGAAAAAAAGATTCGAATCGGTCGATGAAATGCACTTTCGGAAATATTCAAAGTGTAATAATATAATGTGGTGAATTATATATCTATATGTACACCATACATTGTATCGCGTGCACATTTATATCAATATAATGTGGTGAATTATATATCTATATGTACACCATACATTGTATCGCGTGCACATTTATATCAATATAATGTGGTGAATTATATATTTATATGTACACCATACATCGTATCTGCACATTTATATCGTTAATAAAACAGTTGTAGAAAAATAGGAATAAGAATGTTGGTAAACTGATATACATACATGCATGTTGGACATAAACAGAATGATCACATGAATAGCTTAAAATCCAACTAATATAAGAATTAGTCTTTTTTATGCGTGTTTGTGACTATCCTCTTCATAATCCTAGAATTGGCTGTTTAAGCTTAATCTATTTTAAAAACCTTGGAATAACAAAGAAAACCCTTTATATACAGGGCTTCTAGGGATATGCAAATTTAAATATCGTATTAATTGAGGTATGTTTGAAACAGAAAATTATATATGATTTTAAATACATTTTCACCACCAATTTGTTCTTACAGTAGTTTAGTCGTTTATGGCATGAAACTTTTAGACAGTTTTTAACAAGAAATGCAAAACCAATAATACCAACAAAACTGAAATGCCATTAATGTACTTGATTTACTACTTAGAGATGTACCCTTTCAAGTGAAAAGATTTTATTTTCTATATACTCAACATACTGTTTGGTCTAAGAAGGGTATACGTGAAAAAGTTCATGTGATTACGTGTAAGAGAAGTTTTCAGCACTGTTATAGGCATAGGTTCTCCTCCCTTTAATCATGGAGTCCTGTCGCAACATATTAGCCAGTGAATACCCAAGATAGCGTTGTGCCGTCCCTAATTTCAAACCACCGCCTGCAGGAAGACAACCAGACCACAGCATCCTACTACTAATTTTTTATATATATATTATTTAAATAAAAATAATTCAACATACTGTTTACTATCTACTGGACTCTATAGCCCGACGGAAAACAAGCGTAAGCTTAAGTTATTATTAATAATTCAATATAAAATTGTACAAAATACAAAATATTCTCAAAATAGTTTGAAATTAGTTAGAATATTTACAAGAAATTAAAAATAATAGCAACTGGGCCTTGAATATATATATATATAAAGTTCCCTGAGCTTAGCTTTCAATTTTCTTTGCTCTTCAACGCCCTCTATAGTTGCCAGTGTTGAAGAAAAAAATAGAGGAAAACGTCAAAGACTGCACAATAGAAGTGTTGCCCAAACCCTTTAAAAATTATCACACACACTGAAGGACAATAGACTAATTCTGAAACCCGAAGAAAGAAATTGTCTGCCTGCCAAAGTGACGAGGACAAGACCAAAAATATCCACAACCTTATATGTCAAGTCAGTCACTCACAGCATCCAGCAGATCACGTAGACTTGACAGCACTGTCTTGATGGGCTATTTGACAACACACTAGAAAACTCTGAAGTGACACAATATTCATATTTGATAAAGTAATTGTTGCAGGTATCTCACACACACACCTATAAGAATAGTGAAGAGTCTATCAGAAGGCCAGAGAAGCCTCTGTTAGTGTTTGTTTGTTTTAGTTTTTTTTATTTTCGCGCAAGGCTACACGAGGGCTATCTGCACTAGCCGTCCCCAATTTAGCAGTGTAAGACTAGAGGGAAGGCAGCTAGTCATAATCACCCACTGCTAACTCTTGGGCTACTCTTTTACCAACGAATAGTGAGATTGACCATCACTTTATAACACCTCCACGACTGAAAGAGCGAGCATGTTTGATGGACGACATTCGAACCCGCGACCCGCAGATTGCGAGTCAAGCGCCCTCTGCTAGTGACTATAAATAATAAAACGTTCATCCAACCAGATAAAGCCTGTTGTATGTTGGTTACCAGATCTCACAAAGATACCTTTTTCTTCCAAATAATAACTCTGTCATCTGTCTGTATATTTTGATGGATCATTAAATGGCAATGTCTGCACACATTGACCATCTGATACAGAAATCATTGAAGAGTCTGACCATTCTTAAATATGATGCAACCTAGAAAATGCAGGAAAAGAGTCTCATCAATTTGATAAGAGCAACAGACATGACCAGATTGGATTATGGAATCCACTTTTGCCCGTCAGTAATGGTCATGTTACAAAGAGTGTAGAATGTAGCCGTGAGAACAGCAACAAGAGCGGCCAAGTCAACACATTGTGACACTCTTTGTCTTGGTTTGTGCAACATTACTGCAAGACAAAGAATTCTAGCCAGTTAAGTGCTACTAAAGCAACCACAATCATTTGTCACCCACTATATTAGCACTTGAGAGAAAGGGCAGGCAAAGCAGTAATAAAGAAAATAGGTCACGGGACAGTAAGGCAAAGAAAGATGTGGATACAAAAATATCAACAGTACTGAGTGAATCCAAACAGCTGGCATTAACTTAAGCACAATGTGGCAGCAAAATGTGTTTGTTTACTAGAGTTGCAGTATAGTTTCAGAGCTTCAAACTATATTTTCCTAAAAATCTTAAACTTAAAATCTTACTTCAAAAAACTAACAACAACTTCTTAAACACACCCCAAGCAAATAAATAAATGAAATGTGAGTGGAGGACTCCTTTATGATTGGTGTACGGCCAGTTTTTCAATCTCAGTTCAGATCTCACAGAAACCTAACTATATCGACGAGTAGGTATTCAAGCAGTTCTGACCACTTGACCAAAGTATTTTTAGCTTGTATGAAAACTTACAGAAATAACGAAATTGACATCTGATTCAACATCTAACTTTCTGCTAAAAACTAATCAGATAGAGAAAACAATAATAATAATAATAATAAAATCATGCTTTAAATAACATTTGATTGAATAAAACAAACAGTTAAACATCCATTTCTGGAAATGTTTTATATAAGGAAAGGTCATGATCTAGATGTATAACAGCTTATCTTAAAATATCTCATTAATTACTACAGATAATTGTATGTTCGTAACTATCGCGGAATTTGTCAATGTTTGTTTACTTAGGATAGGTAAGGTTACGTCCCAGCAAGTCGGACCTCTTCCAAAAAACCCTGCAGTCTGAATACGCTATCTAGAAAGTATGAGATGAACATAGGAAGAAATTGTTAACACTAGATGTAGCTGGGTAGCTGGATGATTTCAAGTAATTCAAAAAGAAAAATAAACACAGAAAGCAATAATCTCTTCATGAAGTCATATAATGCTTCGCTCTGAGGCATTTCTTGTTTAAACTAATAAAAGCTGGCGTAACTCAAAACTGTAGACTTCAATTGATCCTGATGTTACAACATATTACAACAGCAACAGCTGTTTCTGATGTTATGGAAGATCATAGCTGGAAGCTTATTTGAATATTTTGAGATGTATTCTCTCTTATCAGTCTATAAGTAACTACGTAAATTAAAATTATTGTAAGAATTAACACGAATTAAAAAATCGTGACAACTAACGTTTTATAGTAAAACAGAATATTCAAATGCTTCATATTTTTTTAGCTTGATCAATCTTCACAGGTAAAATAATTTTCCCAAATTATTCGAAACATAAATAAATAGTATTAAAAAAAGATGATAAGTTTCCCTCTATAGAATCGAAGGGGAGAATGGTAAACATCTTGAAATTATTCTTGAAATATTCTGATTTGCATTCCATTAATTTCATGGACTTGTGTTACCAGTCGGCGTTTAGTTATGACAGTGTCGATTGTTTTAATTACGGTGGATGTCCAAAAATCAAATGGGAACTATAAATTGTGAACTCAGATATCTATATTAGTATAAAGATATACGTGCTCGTAAACTTTATTTTTTATAATATTTGTGTAAGGTATGTTATTCGCAATAGTTTATGACTGATAGCTAAGAAATTAGCTTACTTATTCTGGTAAAAAAAAAAATTAACAAAATCAGAGATATTTCATCTTGCTCATCAGTCGGGTGTAGAGTATCATATTACACTTCCAACCAAAATTCAACCCTTCGTCAATCAAATTCGCAATTTTTTCCTAAACTAACAAATAAGTAAAACAAGTATACTTTACACACTACCTCAAGAGACTAAATTTTAGATCAATAACAAATCTACAAACAACGTTCTGTATGAGCAAGTATTATACGGTAAATGAACTACTACATGAAAACAAACTTGTGAGTTAAAAATACAGGTGTTAAAAGGTAGACGCTAAATATAAATACAATGTACAAGACAAGTGTTGATATCATCTGGTGCAAATGTTTAAGGTGATGTTCTTCAAATTCACTACAGCACTAAAGACGAAGCAGGTGCAGCTAGAACGTAGCGTAGATTTTTTTTTTAACATGAGTAAAATAGTCTAGAAAGAAGTTAAGTTCACTAACAACTTCTAACTCGTGAGAAGCTCAGCAAGAGCTGGATTTAATGAGAATAAAAAAAATATTATGCTTGCAAATACGAACTTCTATTTATTGCACATTTTTACTCAGAAACAGAAATTTTGGTTCTTCGGGACCATCTATGAAAATATTTTTAGTTGACTTAGGGGTTTATAACATTCCTTGAACTTTGTATTTTACAAGACTGCAAAATATATCTCGACGTAACATTTTTAACATAAAAGTAAAATTAGAGTATGTGACTAGGGGGATTTCATGTTATGATATTTTGAAAGTAAGAAGCAAACCCACACAGATTGGTCACTTTATCAAGGCACACACACTTGTAGAACCCTCCTTCTACTTACAACACACAAAATATGCTAAATATTTATATGTTAAGTGATTACTTGAGCCTTATAAATTCTAAGAACTATAATCCCTAAGATGCAGATTTATTTTGGTTTGTCTCCCAGACAATGGGTAAGAACAAACATCTCTCCGTTTTTCAAAAATGCATAATAGTAGGTGCCTGCCTAGCAAGAAAGTCTTATTCTAATACAATTTCTTTGAAAATATTATCTGTTACGAAAGAAGAACATAACAGTTGAAATCAGAAACAATGATTTTCATCAGTTGATATACAAATACATATCTCTTACATCGAAATAATGTAAAACATGCAGTAATAAAATTATATATGGTCATTGGCAAGAGTTTAGTATTGGGACACCACTTGTAATTGTTGTGGTTATTATTTTCATCTTTAGGTTATTTTACGGATGTCGTTTAGCTATTGAAGTAACCTGACGTTTGTTATTTTATAGTTTTTCTCTTTGTGTTCCTGATTTTTGTGGCACTTTTATGTTATTGCTATACTCCGATATGCCAGAGTTCTGTATCGGGTCGTAGTTTCTTCTTATATAGTAATTGTGATGGCTGATTATATATTTTTATTATAATATCATCCGAAACAACATCTCATGTGGCAGGTGAACTAAACCACCAGGTCAGAGTCTCCAAGACTCAGGTATAGTTGTCTCAAATTTAAAACCGCTGCTCAGAGAGAGATAAACCAGTCAGCAATACCTTCCATCTACATGGTTTCTTTTTTACTAAAGAGCAGTATTTACTGTCACTTTTATTAAGCTCCCATAGGTGAAAGTGGGGAGAATGTTCAGTACCATATCGAAGACTCAAACCTTAGATCTTGTAGTTTGCAGACCTGCAAGCTAACTACAAAACCAGCGGTTCTCAACTTTTCATACCAGGGATAGGCTCGCTGCCTCCATGAACTGTCATGAATTACTAAAATACGAGTACAAAGAACAGCCATTACGATTTACATATGAATATCCTGCCAGTTTTTATTTGTTTGATTTCGTACAATCCCACGGACCAGTAAGATGGTTGTGACGAACCGGCGCTGGTGGTTAAGAAACACTGCACTAGGCCATGCCCGGCCCAAAAAGTACATAAAGTGGTTACTTTATTATCACACTCACATACATTTTAAGAACAGCCTTTTTGTTTATAGATGCAAAATAGACTAATATTTTGATATATCAGGTGATTGCTTAAGCCCTATAAATACTGAGGTCAAGATATGTCATGGTTAGTTTCAAAGAGAATGGGTAAGAGCAAGTATTTCTTCAACTTTCAAAGTGGCGTGATAGTTGATGTCTGCCTAATAGCAAAGTCTTATTCTTATTCAGTCTATCAACAAATTTCTTTCAAAAAACGTGCTGCCATTTGTTCGAGTGACAAGCAGAAGGGAAAAATGTTTAGACAGGTTGGTACAGTGCTACAAACGTCGGACTATATTTCAATTGACTGACCCCTTCAACGTTGGTTAGAATTCATCTGTCCTTATCAGATGACATTACAAAAACTTTCATTTAGTGCTCAATAACCTGACTGAAATTCGTTTTTCTTTAGATGCAAAACAGGAAAACAGTGTATGAGTGTTGCTCAGAGATTAAGTTGTGGACAGTCACGTTTAACCTCCCTTCTCTGTAGTGCTGGTAGGGTAAACATACAAATAAACTACATATGACAAGTTGCTTTAGGTGGTTTATTGAAAAAGATAACGTTACCGTGGAAGAAATTAGGTTGCATCGTTTCACCTCTTTAGCTGGCCTGATGAGCTCTAGTAGTAAATGACTTCGTCCGAAACTGCATTCATCAGACAAAGTATAGTTGAAATGCTATTACACACTATTCTTACTGGAAACTTGTACTGAGTCAATAAAGAATGGGGTGAATTAAATTATTATCTGCTTTACTGTAATTTAATGATACACGTACTTTCAACTAATATCAGTCGTTTTTTAAACTTGTACTCTGAACTTCTTTTTCTTTGTACAACTTAGTAACCTAAAAATCTTCTTTGTTCCTGATATAGTTTTTAATGTTTGAACCAATTCAGAAACTATTTTGTGTGGAAACAAAAGCGATTAGGCAACTTCAGTAACTTTTTGATAATAGTGCCGGTTAATAGTATTACATTAATTTTGCTTGTTTTATACAATTAAACCATTAAGCCAACAGGCCTGTTTACTTTAAACATTACAACTACTCCAAAGCATCTTCATGTGTTTTGTTTTCTAAATCCCGTTATTACTTTTTCTAAAATAATGACGAGAAATGTGTAAATATCTTTGCTAAGAACAATGTTTAGTATGTAATATTTGTGTCATGTGACCATAACAAAACATTTTTACTCAGCTAGAGTGACAAAGTGATCTTTCGGTTAGCTAATAAAGTTCAGTAAATTATCTGTCGAGCTATGAATCGTCAATATTAACGTTTTCCTTGGTCAGCTACATATTTTTTAGCCAAAATTTCTAATGCCACTCTTCAGTGACTATAACATTTTAGCAGTATCACTTGTTTCAGTGTATATCCTCTCTGCCTTAAGATACGGCATCATAGTGTGAGTAGCGATAGTACTGTACATTACCGAAATCTAGAAACCTCCCGAGGCTTCAGGAACGTTCTAGAAGCGCGTGAAGTGTTACTAGCGTCACGTGACCTCCGCTGTCGTAACACTGCCCCTTCCTTAGTATTGTTCGTCCCGAACAATAGCCACTTACATTAAACAATTAACAATAACTTAATTAAATGTACAGAATTTAAAAACACAAAATTACAATTCAACAAAGTCTCTTAATTTTACGGGACGTATCTTCTTCCATACTGGTCTCTGTCTCGTTGGCTTCTGCTTCATGTGAGGTTCATTTGCTTCATCAGGAAACGTCCTATCATTGGTAACAGTCACATCAGTGGTAGTAACTTCATCAAAGGCTTCACCGTTTCCCTTCTCAAAACCGAGTAGAGTTTCTTCTTCTTTCGATTTGTGTGAAATTATTGTTGGTTTATATTTTCAGCAATTCTGATATGCCTCATGCGAATTGTCAGTTATGATTTTCATACATTTTGTATGTTAAAACTTTAACCTAATTTCTTAGAAACACGATGTATGCCGTTTCGTAATATCGTGATGGTGAAATTATTGGAAGAGATACTAGAGTTTCAAATTAAGGCAACGACTAAGATGGTAAGTCTCATAATTCCGTCTGTGATTATATGATAGCCTAAACCAACGTGAAATTCAACATTATTATATTAACGTTTCTTTGACTGGGAAGATGATACTGTATTCCTTCAGGTTATTTGAAAAACGAGAGCTCTCAGGTCTGTAATGTTCTTACATAGAAAATGTCATTGTCATAGACTTAAACTTTTGTCTATGTTGATACATTGATAAACCACCTATTGTTCAAGGTGCTAACTATTCCTAACATAGATACATTAAGAGTTTTCACACAAAAAAAATTTATTTGCTGATGTCTATTTAAAAAAAAGATCTTCAAAATTATATTCTGTCACATTAACACGTATCGCCCCTCACCTCGTGGCACATAAGAAAGTTTGTGGGCTTATAGCTCTAAACATCGGATTCCGATATCCTCGGTGGGCAGAGCACAGATAGGCCATTGTGCAGCTTCACTCTTAACAACAAACAGTCTTTGTGTTTTCTTTTTTTGTGTGAAATTTTAGAAACATTTGACAAAACAGTGCAAAAATGCGTCAGTTCATTTATTTATGCCTTTTTTGTGTTACCTAATTTCCAGATGTCAGGTCGTCATAAAATTAATGTCGCGTTTTGGAACACTTTCATTAACTATCCCCAAAAAAACGTACATTACGTATAATAGTTAAACGAACCGCCTAAACGTCATGTTAGTGTAGCCTATATAATGTAAAAAGTTTAGTATACTCTAATCCCTTATAGCGATAGCACACGACGAGACACACATTCGGC
>NW_013666439.1:306532-313635 GCF_000517525.1 Limulus polyphemus
AAATTTTGTTCAGATGACTTTAGCCTTAAAAATTGTGATGGCAGGGGCCAACATGTTGGAATTGATATTGATGCTCTGAAGACGCTTGTTTAGTCTAACTCAAGGCAACACACTCGTAAAATGGCCCTGAAATTGCACGTATCTCATGAAATAATACGTAAACATCTCGAGGAATATGGGAAAAACTCCATTAAGAAGGTGTTTGGGTGCTTTACGAACTCTCCGATGATCATAGTTTCCAACGTGTGAACGTTGCTTCGTCTCTTCTGGCGCGTAATGTGCGTGAACCATTTTTGGACAGAATTGTCACTGGTGGTGAAAAATTGATTCTCTATGCGAATATAAAATCACTTCCGACCCCAAAACCTGGACTCCATCCGCAGAAAGTGATGCTTTGCATTTGGTGGGACATCAAAGAACTAATTCATTTCGAACTCTTCAATCCACAGCGAACTGTCAATGCAGAGATCTATAGTCAGCAACTGGAACGCTTAAATCAAGCCCTTCATCCGAAATGCCTTCACTCGTCACTCGGAAAGGTGTTCTTCTCCACAACAATGCACGTTTACATGTGGCACGTTTGACGAAACACAAGATTATGGAGTTGGGTTGGGAAGTTCTCCTCAACCCACCATATGGCACCATCAAATTACCATCTTTTTGTCGTGCGCTGCAACACCATCTTATAGGGAAAACGTATGCAAATATGGAAGGTGTTAAAGAGGACATCGACGTTTTTTGCTTCAAAGCCAAGTGATGCCTTTAATCAGGGCATTAACAACCTGATTGTAGGATGGAAAAGCATCATCGATAAGAATGGAGACTATTTCATTTAATAAATGTTTTGTTTTGATATATAAGTTGTTCGGGTTTTTTCATCTAAAAGAAAGCGACATTAATTTCTTGACTACCTAATATATATATTTTCCTATGTTGCATAAATATTTCAAAGATCTTTCCAGGCTCTCTGTTTATTTCACATAATGGACCCGTCCGAAAATACAAATGTGACTCGCCTGTTGCGTTATCATCAGCAAAAGTAGACCCAATTATTCATACGATTAAGATTATCCATAATTCTTTAAGAATCCTCCTTTAAAGAAATCCAGAAATGATGCACCAGAGAGTAATTTCAGGTAAGAAACAACGCTCCAGTCAATAAAATACGTAATTAATATAAGTGTAATAATTCTATACGAAATACTTATTCAAACTGCTGCAATTTTACTATTTGATTTTTAAGAATCTTCATATTAAGTATATTAGCAATCTTTACTACAGTTTTTTAAGCTCAGTTACGATAGTCCTGAAATTTTTCTTCTTGAAAAAGGATATGTGTATTATAGTCATTAACGGCCCTCTTCTCCAATGTGATTTTAACTGCTATTTGTTCTCACACAGTACAGATCAGCGCCTTTGTATGCAATAAACTCAAGGTTTTAGAAAATGCAAATTTTGCTGGGGAACTTATAATACGATTAGTATAGAACATTATAGTACAATATTCTCTACTTTAATCTACAAACTAAGTTTTTTCCACTTTAAAATACCTATTACAGATATATTTCGACATCAGTTAGGAAAGCGTGAAAAACGGTTGTGTACTGTAAAAACCCATTCACTCCAAATCCTATCCCTTTGATAGTGAGGTTTAAGCTACGGCCCTGAAGTATATACGCGAATCACAGTCTAGCATGCTAACCAATGCGCCACGGTCTACCCAAATGATATTTAAATTTTCAGTGTTTCTAAAGAGTAGCACAAGCCTAAATAATTCTATTGAAGCGAGTAGCCTTTACTTTGTCACCTTTTGAGTAAATTGGCCAAATCAATAGATTAGGTCATTTACATGTTATTTCTAAAAACAGAAAGTTTGTTTGTTGCTAAGACCAAAGCTACACAATATGCTATCTGTGCTGTGCCCACCGCAAGTATCTAAACCTAGATTTTAGCTGTCTAAGCCCTCAGACTTTCCATTGCACCAGAGCGGGACAAAAAATAGAACGAACAACGATAGGAAATTGTGCATGCCAAAACCAAACTGAAACATCAGTTTGCGGGATATCAAGAATTATGTTTAAAAATTGGGAGTTATAAATAACACTGAAAATAACTGGGAACTAAGCTATGTTTAATGATACTAAATGGATTAAACATTAGATGAGCAGTATTTTGTCACATTGCTCCCTTTAACTTTTATTTTGTCGAGTCAATAGACGTAAGCTAAATTTATATCTTTCTATTCAAA
Source organism: Limulus polyphemus (assembly GCF_000517525.1). Taxonomy (NCBI): domain Eukaryota; kingdom Metazoa; phylum Arthropoda; class Merostomata; order Xiphosura; family Limulidae; genus Limulus; species Limulus polyphemus. The sequence goes on from NW_013666439.1 coordinate 308,781, forward strand.
AAACATAAACTTTATTTTTTCTGTAGTAACATATGTAAAGTATACGGCATCTCAAAGTGTATGTGTTTAATAACGTAAAACTCAAGAAATTAACTCTGTGATTTATCTTTGCTCTTAATATTTATGCAATCAAGAATTAATAGTTACTTTTTACTGTACGTGAATTTAAGAACAAAAGCGAAGAGAATTAAAAGGAAACTTATTTTAAAGAAAAATAATGTATTTAAACTTCAATTTATATATATATATATATATATATTATAAACTATACCTTAAACAGAACAAACCCTTAAGCGTTGTGAGAGGTCATTGTAGTTGTATGTTTAATGAATACATCTATTGTTTAAGAAGTCCTGAGCCTATATCATTTCGTTCATGGATTCGCATTTAATGCACTTGAACTCTACCCTAGTTATATGCGTAGACCTCTGTTACGCACGTAGGAGTTTTAAGTATTTCACTTTTAAAAAATGAGGTGATATATTCGTATACGTGTTGCTAAAACATTAAAAGGAAACAGTGACAAATATTGAATTTATGTTTTTCAATAACACTGTAGAAGGAGAGCACACTGTTGACCCCTAGTGGCATATCAGGCATGTCTGCGGATTTACAACACTAGAAATCGGGTTTCGATACCCGTGGTGGGCAGAGTACGGATAGCCCATTGTGTAGCTTTGTGCTTAACTACAAACAAACAAGCCTACTGTAATACGTTGAGAGTATAGAAGAGGACACTTTTACTCTGAAGTGTTTTAAATATACTTCATCTAGTGCCTTATGCTTTGTTACCGTTAAATGAGTATCCTGATGAGTAACGAAAATTTAATTAGAGTTCAATGGGTCTTTTGTTTTATTTTGAATATCAAAGTTTATTTTTAATTTATACTTGTTCTTAGACTTACACACTGTTTGCTTTGGATAGCAACCAGTTATTTTGAGTCTACCTCATTAATATCAGGTTTAGCTACTTGAACAAAAGTCTGAGAGGGTAGGAAATATTATTTTAATAAACTTAGTAGTTGGGAAAACAAGCTCTTTTAATATAATGTGTGTATTCTGGCGCACTTGAATATAATAATTACTATACATCTAAACCTTCATAATGAATTACTACATCCAAGTTTATACAAATCACAAAATCGTAAAGGGTATTAATTTTTATACCAATTAAATGAAATAAAATAAATGTTATTTTCTTTAGTAGCGATAAAACATATTAATCAAACTGTCACTGGAACAGCTTTGCTGCTTAATGTCACTCCTTGAAAGTACATCTTCCAGAATATTTTCTTCTGAAACTATTCTCTCACTGTACATAAATTCTCATTGTAACGTAAATTTTGTCCTTTTCCTCCAGAACCGTTAAATGTTTACTAGATGGTGAACGAAATTGAAAAACAATTTGATATGCAACAACTCTGTTCTACACACATTAACCCAATTCACTGTCAAAAATTATTTCACACGTTTTATTTCCGAATATATATATATATAGTCAGTTACTATGTATCAGTGTCATACCCAACAAATAATAAGCAGATTATAGTAGAATCAAGTGCTTTGTTACATTTTAGTTTTCATTCTATAGAAATTCATTTATATTTCAAGCTAAGTAAGCTTCATTTTGAACAGTTTTAAATAGCCATACATCAGATTAAAAATAGAGGCTCTGTATCAATTTTTGGGTAAGGTAAATAAGCATTCAAGAAAGCGGTATTTTTTTTTCTTATTCCTCTTTTACTCTTTGTTGAAGAGACAAAACATATTAAACAAAGCAGGATCAGCACGAAACAAAATTCATCTGGTCGATATTAATCAGATCTAAGAAATGTTGACAACGGTATCACATATATTAATATTCTATTATGATATTATTTTAAAATATTAATGTTGAATCGCACTCCATAGCCACAAGGATAAAGCTATTGACTTAAGAGCTTGAGGGTATCCAGAAAATCTGAAATGAGAGAATGGCGTAGTAGTTAATGACGTTGCATCTGTGTTCATAGTTCTTTTTTTTTATTGCAACTGGAACAAGCAGACACGTGAATATAAAAATGATACCAGATAATCCCCAATTTTTCCTGTTTAACTTCACACTTTTATTTACACCTTTAGGCTTGCCCTTTTCTGTAACTGTGATCTTTTTCTAATATCACGTCTTTATATGGCTGACCTCTTTATGCTAACTTGCCTTTTTTGTATGTGTAAATTGTTTTAATCAGATAAAGCTTAAAACAACACAGATATTTCTAAAAGGAGCAGGCAACTTTGAAAATCCTGTTATCAGGAAATGAGCTACTTTGCTTGCCCTTGTTTTCATTACATTATTTAGCAAGAGCTACTTGAATTTGCCCAAATCGTTGCTTTAGAGCTTTATCAAACATTTTTATTGTAATTTTTTACTGTAATTCATTTGAACCATTTGGTTACCAACACCAATCAATTATGTGTCCACATTTAATGCTGTTTCTTAGCATAAGTGTACCATTCCATTATTTAAAAAGCTTTGCAACATTTTATTATAATTCACTTACCGTTTGAAGAATTTCCTTAGATAATAAAAATAAAAGTTTAAAAATAAATGTACCAATGACTTCTCTTTGATGCCTTGGTAATAAAAGGGTTGAAAGGGAGATTATAATGTTAGTGATAAGAACCGCGAGTGATACTCATTTCATTGTTAGTACAAGCTCATCGATTATGTCGCTTATTAAATTTGTCATTAAAAGCGATCGCCCGTAAAATGAAGGTTCCTTTTTTTTACAACTACATCTGTGCCTACTAGGATTATGTTGCATGGTAGAATATTACCTCCTATGGTTTAAGAAAATTTTCACTGAGGTCACTCTACTCAAGACAGCATCATAAAAAGCGCATTTGCCTTTTGTTTTCTTTTTTTATTCTGGAATACTCATAAAAACGAAAATGGCTATTATGTGATACATACTAACTAGAACTTATATTTCTTAAAAGTAGCTAAACATTGTCAGTCATGAACGTGCAATGACGAATATCGTCGCCACCATGTCATAGAAAATTCCAAAAATAAAATCAAAACTAAATAAATCTTTATTGGATGAAAATCACAAACACCAACATAGATGGGCTGACAAAAGGTAACACTACTTTAAACTACAGTTCTTGACTAGTTATTGAAAGAGTGGTATTCCAAAAATACATAAACCACACAGTTACTCGATCTTCTTAACAGCAACAGGTTCGAAGATCTAGTATTTAAAAGAAGAGGGTAGTGATTGGTTTTACATGGAGTGACAGAAGCAAAGTTCAGAGTGAAGATGAACAAAACACAAAAACTTTATTAACTGAAGAAGAGATAATAATACACTGTCTAACCGTTTAGTGGCTAGAAACTATTCAGTTGTGGTAGGATGAAATAAGTTGATGGGAGTTTAGTTAAATATATAACAATAAGATAAATAGTTTTAATGAAGAAGTAAATAAATTCTACGTTGAAATAACTGAAGACTACTGGTAGTATTTATGATACAAGAACAAACAATCATGAGGCTAACCTTGCTAACGATTAAACAAAGGGGCAAAATATCTAAAACAAACATTGGCTCTCTCAAAACAGAAAATAATCTGATTGAAAACGCCAAATTGCAGCCACAATCCACATTCAGTCGTTAGATGAACAATCAGAGAATTGGATCACACGGTACAGTTGTGGAGTAACATTAAATACCCAAAGTGGTGTTGAACAGCATTCAACTACCTCAATAAATAGTAGGTGGCTCCTTTGACCAAACCTGTTAGAAGAAGTAGCACATAGAACTGAATTGGCACACGGCCTCAACTATATTTAGTATGTTTCTAATTAGAGCTTTAGGAAAACATAAAGACTTTGCAAACATTAAACATGTGATATAGAAGAATGGGGTACTAGTATCTGCAAATCCTTCTTATCTTAGACTTGTCCTCCAGTCGACTTTAAACTGAATATCAATATTCAAATTAAAACATAATCCAGTAAAATTATATTAAATCCTCAGTTAGATTGGAGGTTAGCGTCAAAAAACAGCACAGAATGCACAACATGATAATGCATTAAATTAACTACGTCTATTAATGTGAACATTGCACCATTATATGAGGCCTACTTTGTTTATTTGCTTCGCTTTCCCTCTCTTCCAAACAGCACTGATGAGCTGTTAATTCAACCAAACTAGTCTGCTGCAGAGAACGTAGCGAATCAAAATATAGATTAGGCCTCTCTGTCATATTTTTGTCACTGAAGTTCGCGTTTTAGTAAAAGAAAAATCCATAAATAAATATTGTGACGAATTTGTTATTATATATTTATTTTAATATCAACGTTTGTTTAGATTAAGTTTATACTTAGAAATATGTACAGAATATAGTGTTAAATATGTATTGTGAAACTCCCGCCTATTCTCTAAAGTTGTAGAAGATTCTCGAGTGTAAGAATCAATAATATACGTGTGTACATAAACGCTTGTGTTAGCGTCAGTATTATTGCGTAAAACTCAAATTTAGAGAAACTCTCCACACGCCTATAAATATAACCAACGCGACGCGCCAAAAAAAGGAGTATCTATTATTGGTTTCCTATAGTTGGAAGCTATAACTGTGATTGTTATAACGCTTATCAATCGGAAAACTTCAGATATGTGACCAGGAGCATTTACAAAATTCGAACATTACAAACAATTTAACGTCAGTGGATTCTCATTGGACATTAGTATTTTTACGAAAACATTATACAACTTCATCGTGGAAACTCGGCGTGCTATCAGTGAATTTCACAGAGCTAGCTAGTTCCCCGCTAAGTGAATTGTACCTACATCAACTCGTAATTAACTCGCTC
>NW_013666439.1:314457-316598 GCF_000517525.1 Limulus polyphemus
TCTTGTTTGCAAATATAATAAATTGGAGATACATTGGCATATATTTAACTACTAAATTTAAAGTATCAGTTAACTCAGTTTCAGACCTTTCGAAATTGTAATACGTAACAATATGCGTATTGATATTTACTTCAGATAGTGACAGTCAATTCCTCTTGTAAAACAGGAGCTGGACAGTTGGCGATGGGTGATGTTGAATAGCTATCTTCCCTTTAGTATAATACTTCAAAATTTGGGGAAGGCTAGGGCAGATAACTTCGTGTAGCTTTGCATGAAATTCAACAAACGATCAAACAAGAATAAAATGAAGAGAAATAAAATCAAAAAGTAATAAAATTAGATATATTAAACATTCTTACCAATACTATTTATGAAAATAGTGTTACGACAGCGGGGGTCACGTGACGCTAGTAACACGTCATATTCTCGAACGTTCACGTCCCTTCCTGAAATCTCGAGAGGCTACCAGATATGCGGTAGTCTTGTATATATAAGCCGCCAAAAAGTGACGGCAACAATGTGTGAAATTGACAATTGTGAATTATAGCGTTTATTATAGCGTGACTGTGGAAATTAAGTGTATTGCAAAGTTGTATTCAGAAAGAATAGATCAGTTTTATTTAAGAAAGGACTTGTATCGCTAAAGTTTCATCGGAAATAATTTTTACGGAAAGTTAACTAACGACCGGAGGCGTAACAAATTGGTGTCAGAAGTGGGATGGAAAAAAAATGGAAACAAGAAGTGGCAAATCAAACTACACCTTAGCAGATTTGATGGCAGCAACACAAGAGCAGCAAAAGAAACAAGAAGAACGAGAAAAGATACAAGAAGAGAGATTACAGAGATTGTTGGAGGAAAAAGAAAAGAAACAAGAAAAGAGATTACAGCAGCTGTTGGAGGAAAAAGAAAAGAAACAAGAAGAACGAGAAAATAAACAAGAATGGAGATTACAGCAGTTGTTGGAGGAAAAAGAGAAGAGACAAGAAGAGAAATTACAGCAGTGGTTGGAGGAAAAAAAAGAAACAAGAAGAACAAGAAAATAAACAGGAAGAAAGTCTCCAACAGTTGCAGGAAAGTCAGCAGCAACTACAGGAAAGTCAACAACAGTGGGAAAAAGTACAAATGGAAAACATTAGTAAATTTAAAAGCGAATTAGATACATTAAAGGATGATTTATTGTCTTTTACACAAGAAGGATACACTAACCATCGACTTAATCAGCCCCAGACAACGGCAAGCCCCTTCCAGACCCCGCAGATAAACCCTGATGCAGACATCTTCAGTCCTGTTAGAAGTCACATCCCAGATATGAATGTCAGCAATAGGGGTGATCCAGTACGAAGGAAGCCACAGGAATTCGATGGGAATCATATAGAGCACAATTTGAGCTCCTGAATGGATGAACAGATGAGCAGAAAGCAGTATATCTCTCAACGAGCTTGAAGGGAAAACCACTGGAAATACTTGGACAGTTGTCAGCAGACGAGAGACACAACTATAGAGCACTGGTAGCTGCTCTAGAGCTCGGGTATGAAACTCAAAATCAGTCTGAAGTCTACAGAGCTAGGTTTAGGACGAGAGTTCATGCTAAATGGAAGAGCCTGCAAGAGCTGGCACAGGATTTGGAAAGTATGGCACACAAGGCCTACCCAACTGCACCATCCGATGTCCTCAAGTTGTTGCTGAGGGATCAGTTTATAGATGCTTTGGACAGTCCACAACTGAAGATACAAGTGAAGCACACAAATGAACACACCACAACAATCAGGGTTTAACAACAGAAAACACAATTTATTCACCATAAAAACACTTCGAAATAAATTCAACACCGTTAATAAACAAATACTTGGCCAGGACTTTACACCAATTTTAATAAATAATTTCTCATAAATATTTTTAAAAAATCTCTCTCTCAATGAAGCTTGTGGCAAGGTATTTATTCACAGATTAAGTCACGAGAATACAACCTCATGTGATCATAAACTTACATACTCTTCTGCTATATTAATAGTATCTGTACACCACCGCTAGGGAAGCTGGTACAAGTTTCATAATACACACACACACACACACACACACACATATATATATATATATATATATTTACTCAAAATACAAATGATTATGTAGAAGATTAGTT
>NW_013666439.1:317520-338951 GCF_000517525.1 Limulus polyphemus
AAACCCTTGTGAGCATCAAGGTGTTAGATCACGAAGGAGTACCAGAAGCTTTGTGGTGTGACCTACTTGTTACCTACTTGATCAGTACGAATCTTCTTAGGTGCTTCAAGATAAGTTATCCACTGTTCAGCTCTTTTAATAGTGACTGTTTGAGACATTGTGACAGCCAGTGCGTATGCTTCAGCCCATTGAATGAAGTAGTCAGTTTAAACCAGGATGTGACAATTAAAATGGTCAATTTCAAGAAGGGGTCAAGCAATGTCAAGAGCTGTCTTCTGGAATGAAGAACATACAAGTCATTGCCAGTTTTTCCCTGGAGTGAGTGATTTTTTGGACTGCTCAGACAGGGTACAATATTTTTACCCCATTATTCTACATCTCTGTGAGAAAGTAGGTAGTAAAACCATCTCCTAACTTGACTACAGTGTGAATCACTCTCTAATATCACCTAATCCATGTATCCTGGAAAATCTCTGATCTCTGATAATTTAGAACCTCTAGTTGCATCACATGTTACAGAAATATATGTGTATAGTATTCCCTCCCATATCTTCAGTTGTTCTTACTCTGTTCACCATTTGTAATGGTCATGTTTCACTTCTATGCACAGAAAGTACCTTCCAAGCTATATCTGGATCCTTTAATTGCTCTTCTCTCAACACCTCTTTCATCTTACTTGTTATCTATCCCAAATAATATGCATGATTTATCATCACAGCTGAGATTTTAGGCTTCACGGCAACAATACAGCAAGGATACAGATGCTCTACAACTAGAGTTGACAAATACTAAAATTGCAAGCATTCCTTTCTTTCTCAGAATTTGAGGAGTGTTGACTTTCAGATTACATACAATACGACACACCATCCTGTACATGTGGTAGCACTACTTTAATTCCTTTGTCAGTGACATCCATATCAAGGATGGATGAAACATCTAGTATCAAATAAGTTAACACTGGGACATCAACCAAGTCACATTTTGGTGACTGGAATGGCTTTGTACAGTCATCGTTCCATCAAAAATGAGATTCAAACTTTGTTAATGCCAAAAACATTGCTGCTAGAGCGAAGAAGCTGAAGTAGCTATAATATGGCATAGATCCAAGAAAGCCTCATTCTTCCTTTTTTTTCTTAGGTTTGGGACAATCTACCATTGATTTTATCTTTGTAGGATCTGTAGATATCCCATCCTACTCATTATGTGTCCAATAAATCTAGATCCATTCACATAAGAGAATATTTCTCTGACTTCAGTTTCAGGTCTGCATGCTGTAAATGATGAAATATTTTATCCATATTTCCAACTGCAGTCTGAAATATGTGTAGTTAAAAACCAAAATATCAACAAATGTAAGGTACTGCACCAACTGCAAGCTATATAATATGAATGCCATCAGTCACTCAAAGCTAGCTAGAATATTATATATACGTACACAGAACCTTGACGTATCTCCTGTCTATCTTACAATTACTGCTTGGTACTAACAATTCTCTGAAGTGTGAATAATTCCATCCATCAGCATTCCATTTATGGAACACTGGTTATACCTTGGTGTTACAATCAATCCTACATTACGGTTGCTTTACAGAATGCTTGTCTCTGGTATCTATATAAGCTGGGTGATGTTTATTTTCTCAGCAAGCCATCTGATCCACAAAACATATCTTTATATTCCATTAATAGTGTTCTGAGTATTCTCTGCTGGTTTCAATTGAGAATGTCTGCACAACATTCAATCATCATCTCAGATGGGCTGAAAACCTTGTATATCATCCTAGTTTCAGTCATGCACCATACGAATGAACTTGTGAATCTAGTATAAAAGGATGAGTGTAGTGATCTAGTAGGTAGAATGAAAAATACAAGGTTCTGTGTGAAACTTAGTAAAACCAAGCACCTTATAAAATTTTTAGGAAAACTATGCTTATCAATGATCATTTGGTGGTTAGGCATCATTGTGATGCGGTAGGTTAAAGTAGATAGATGGAATCGGATTTAAATAGAAAATTAAATAAGTAAATTTAATGAAAAAAATTTAAACTCTATTTAGACACAACTATCCATGAATCTGTACATAGCTTCCTTGACTGACTCCACCCAGAGAAAGTAACTCTCATTGTTAAATTAGCATATGTCCTCACCATATTTAGGATGTTCTAAATTAGAACCTTAGGATTTTTTTTATTTTCGGATATATGAAATGTATAGTATACGAAAGTGAAATATTTGGTATTTGAATATCACATTTTTGTTACCTAATGTTAGCCTACATAGTTTCATATTACAGTTCACTCCCACTCTCACTCTCTCTCTCTCTCTTTCTCTCTGAAAGATGAAGAAAACCTGAATGCTAGATTCAGTGAAACTGAACAAAATAAAAATATGTTTCGGAATGAAAGGGTATAAAGTTTTACGTATACATACAACTACACTCAGATTTTATCAATGCATAAAAACCAAATACAACTTCAGTTTGTGGCAACTTCAGTCATCAGATATCTGGTATTGTTTAAAATGGTATTTCTTAGTTTAGTATGAATTTGTTACCTACTGTGAGTTTATTTCATTAAAATAAAACTTAACTTTCAAATTTTTCAAGATTTTCATAGTATGTGGTTAATATCAAGTGGAACAGTTAGATAACTCAAATCCTACATAAACGTCTCTAAATTCTCTAAATTTTCAAGCTAACAAACCAAATGACAGACAAAAGATGGCAGGAAACAGTTACCTATCCTGGAGAATTCTAGATTATACCAGCCAGTATTATCAGCAGTTAAACCAAATCTCAGGTTATGAGTTAATTCCATTGTATGTTATAAGTTTCATATAAGCAAGAAATTAAAGCACTTACCGGACTAATTATGTACTTCACATGGTTATGATATCAAAGTTTTGTAACTTCATTCAAACTCATACTATTAAAGCATGTTTGTGCATTAACCCTCATATTACTGAAAAATTGCCTTTTCTTGCAGGCCTCTAAATCATTCTTGTAGTATAAAACCCCGCTAAGTTTACTAAAAGAGTGCAAAAAACCTTCATTTAGATGATTCAGGTACTTGTTTGTATGTTTGTAGTTAAGCACAATTCTACATAATGGATTATCTGTGCTCTGCCCATCATGGGTATCGAAACCCGATTTCTAGCACTGTAAGTCCGCAGACATACCGCTGTGCCACTGGGGGGCACTTTTTGATTGAAATCATTACACACATGTATAGCAAGATTATGCCATGGTATTTTATATGCACTGCTAGTTATGTTAACCCACTTGAAGTTTTAATTTAAAGTTAGGGAATATTTATTTTATAATTAACATCAACGATATTTAGGACTATCCGTTGCTGAGGAGACTCAACAATTATCTGTTAGAGTTTACCTTGTCTCGTACGGTTTTCCTCTGAGTGGCACACACCGTACAGTGCTCACACTAGCGTGAACATTTCGATTCACTCGTGGCCAGTAAAACCGACACTGAATGTGAACATAAATGCGAGTTACTTCTTCGTGCTCTCCAGCCTTTGTGTTGAGCAAAGTCTGGAGTATTTCTTGTCACGGAAATCTGGAGACTGCCAACTGCAAGACTCTCAAAGCATTATATCTCATGGATTGATAACAACAGTATGCACACATTTTTGCTCTTGTAACTGCTCGTACAGGTACCACAGGTTATGTGCGTCCATACTATGCTGCTCTGCCAATACTGTTTGGACCTGACCTTGCTGGATAGCAAGGAGCACTCATTATACGTAAAAGTCCTGGAGCTCGTGAAGCATCAACTTTGGCATCCATCTGCCAATGCAATTATTTACTTCCTAGTCTGCATTTGCTATTACTGACATAACCATGTTTTTCAACTTCAACGCAATGTCTAGAGTCAGGAGATTCCCGAAACGGACATGGTCTTACTGCGTGGCAAAACAGTCCATCCATATTTCTATGTTGTGGGCCCAGGCAATGTATCCTAATAATGTCATATCCTTGCAACATTATTATCCAACTGCTAGTGCTATCATCCCCTCTGGATTTTTAAGGTTTATTAAGCACTTCAATAGAGCATGTCCCACCTGAATGGTGAATTTTCTATCATACAAGTTGTGGCAGTAAAGTTTTACGAAGATAAATACTGCCAGCAGCTCTTTCTTTGTTATACAGTATCTGTACTTGGGTGTAGTGATCGTACGGCTAGCGTACACAGTCATATATTCCACTCCGTCCCGTAACTACAATAACACTGCTCCAACTCTGTTGTCACTGGCGTCGGTGTTCAACAGAGACTCCAGTTTTGAAATGGATTGGTCATCACTGAAACATCCACCAAAGCAAGCTTTAGGGATCAGAATGTTTAATCCCATTCTTGCCTCCAACCAAAGTGTGCTATCACTTTTTTAGGTACCGACAATAGTGCTGCTATCTTGAGAAGTTGACCACAAATCGTCGATAGTATCACTTGAAACAAAGAAAAGTGTGAGCTAATTGCTTCATCATCGGGTGAAGCCAGTCTCTTACTGCATTATCTTAGTCAGGTCAGTCAAGATTCAATCTCTCCCTGCAATGTGACCAAAAAACTCCACTTCCATTAATGAGTGAACATTTTCCTGATTTCAGTTTCAAGCCTATCTTTATCATCTGCTGGAGTACCATCTTCAAGTTCTTACACACAGACTCGAAAGTATGGCCAAATATCAAAACGTCATTAACCCTCCAAATGAATTTAGCCTGATACAATAAAGGTGTTTAGGTTGCATTCTCTGCCAATAGAATTGTCACTACAGCTGCTGCTGTAGGCTACTTCCTCTTTAATGGCCAGTTAGAAATTGTCTTTTCAAATTGTGTCGAAATGGCCACTATTTGCATGATATTGATGGTGTCCTTCACTCCCAGATGCTGTTGCATAAGCTTATTTGGAAGTTTCTCAATAAATGTATCGATCAGAATATCTTCCCGATCTTCAGAGATCATTGCTATAGATGTCTTCCCATGCAATTGGTTAAGATCATCTGCATAAGATACCAATCAGTGTCAATTCTATTCTAAGCCTTGAACTCAGTAGATCACCTGATTCTCCACTGTGTCAAATCGGTAGCGCAGCTCATACATGACTGTCTACCAGTCAACCTGCTGTTCTTCTTCAAAATGTTTGACAGCACAGTAAGCCAGACCACCTAAGCTCAGGACCAAGCATCATATAGCCATTCTTGAGTCAATTTATTCCAGGCAGTGATCAATCTGACACATTTAAGGAACCAGTGTATGTTCTCTCTCTTGCCATCTTCTTGAACATCGGAAGCATGAGATGTCATCAATGTTCTTTGTTCTAGGTGAAAACTGCTGACAGGAACTCTGGCACCCCAATGAGTAGCCAGTCCTTGATCTAGTGTATAGGGCGACAAGCTACTTGAAGCTGCTCATTATACAACCCTGCACAACCCCAGATATTGCAGGCTGTTGTCTATGTGGGGAACCTATCCATTCTAAAAGATGCCTCACCATGAGTTATAATCGTTATATATGGATGCTTATTATTTCAGTTGATGGGGAGACAACTCTCACTGGTAGAAATCGCCCAATAGTATCATATCCAGCATCTGTCTACTAGTCACCAGTGGTCTTGACCAGAGTTGGGGCTGCTGTGCTCTGACTAGAGAAAGCCTAGGAGTTGATATAGACCTCCCCATTTGGTTTCGAACTCACCATGTGCTATTCCATTTCACCAAACCTCGTTTGTTTGCATTTCCTTTCTGCCGAGATCATTCTTCTGGTTATCATTTGTTCAAGTACACTAGGTGCACCAGACTCGACCAAATCTCATTTAGTCAGTGGCTGCATGTTGATCAATATCATAGACATTTGCAGCAATGCCAAATATCCTATGTCCAGAAGAGAACTTCTCTTAGATTCTACATCTCTCCCAGACAACAATCTCTCTACATTATTAAACTCTTCCTCTCCGTTATGAGTTATACTACGTCCGTAAACTGTCATTCTTTCAGTTAAAGCATATGTGACGAATTTACTATTATATATTAATTTTAATATCGATGTTTGCTTAAATTAAATTCATATTTAGAAAAGTACATAACTTATACTGTTAAATATGTATTGCGAAACTCCCGCCTATTCTCTATGTGTGTATGTAAACGCTAGTGTAGCTTTGTATTGTTACGTAATGTGAATTTTCGAGAAACTCTCCGTATGCCAATAAATATAACCAACGCGACGCGCCAAAAAACAATACCTATTATTGGGTTGCTGTAATTCGTGTGCTATAAACTTCGTAAGCTATAACTGTGATTAACGCTTATTAATCAGGAACTTCAAATATATTGACCAGGAACGTTTATAAATTTCGAACATTACATCGAACATTAGTACTTTTACGAAAACATTACCTAACGTCACCGGTAGGAAAAATTGGCGTGTTATCAGTGAATTTCACAGAGCTAGCTAGCTCCATATTAAGTGAATTGTATCCACATCAACTCGAAATTAACTCGCTCATCGTGAACCATCGATAAGACATCAAGAAAGTTCCAGACTAGAAAGAAGACTTTATATTGCTTGTAAGTTTGTAAAACTTTTGAATATAAGTCATTGTTTGTAATAACTGTTATTGAAAATTGCATTGTTGTTTATATATTAACACTTATTGGTATAAAAAACAGTGTGTATTAATCTTGTTGGCAAATATCATAAATTGGGTATATATCGGCATTTATTTAAATACTAAATCCAAAGTACAAGTTAACTCAGTTTCAAACTCTTCAAAATTGTAATACGTAACACATACCTCTAAACTTTTCAACAAAACAGATCATGCAAAGTTTAATATACTCGTTATTTATTCAAAACTTTTGCAATAAATCCTGATGTCATAACACCAAACTTTTTCCATATCTATTTGTAATATTTTCAGGTAAAAACGCATGTCCAAACAAGTATCAGCTAGTTAGATCTGCTAATAACAGTAGATTTGCTCAGAAAAGAAGGAGAGTAATTCTGAATATGATAACTGAATTTTCCTTGTGTGTGTGTGAAATAATAAGACTGTAGAAATCTTACAAAAATTAACACAACCTTAATAATAAAACAGACAAAATGAAAACCCAGCATACATACTTGCACAGACAGAATCACATTCGAAGTTTTACTATAAATCATATGATATGCCTACATATCACACCACATCTATTTTAAATCAAGGTTGTCATAATTATTACTGCTACTGTATTCGTGTTTGTCATTCTATGTGTCATATACAATTATCCAATCATATCTATTACTATTATTAAGGTCTAAAGTTGTGAAATTATTTAATGAAGCCTATTTTCAAATGCACCTTAGATGCATCTGTAGGCCTGGAATTCCTACCAACAAAGAAACTTCTATCCATTCAAAAAATTAATAAAATACAGCAATACTTTGTCGTCTATAAATATAATTTTCCCATCAACTTGAAAGGCTACAATTGGTTTCACTATCAGATTTCTCTATCCAAGGAGTGTACATCATACTTCTTCCATGTATTACAACTCATGTTTATCTGCATGCTACAGAATGTAACTGTGGAAATGAATTCAAACAATTTCACATTCTTAAGTAATTGAACGACCTTTGATTTCCGATGGAATGAAATATACTTCCCAATGTTTTGGTTGAATGTCATTATCAAGGAAGTGATATAATTGGATAACTAAAAAGAATATATAGAAACAGTTCCACAAGTCACTACAGAAGCACATTACATCCTAAAGACTATACCCTTACAGAATGGACACCTTAAACTTTATTATAAACTCGATTTTCAAAACCCACAAGAAGAAACGAACAATCTCTCCATCAATAGTACCGAATTAACATCCGATATAAATCTATTCACACAATACATCAGTAAGACAGAAACTGTAAAATTAACAAAACTAATAAAACACTTTCACTTCATATCAGATTACTACAAATAATGGAAAAACCCTCATAGAACAGTTGGTCAATTATGTTATTTTTTACATTGAAAAACTGTGAAAAAAATCTGTTTTGTCAGCAATAATGGAACTGAAAAAAATGCGCAGCCAAAAACATAATCTGTGAACTAGAATCCAAAAATTGCAAAAAAAAACGTACATCAGTGAAATAATATGACCCGAAGAACATGCCCATGCCTATGAATACGCCAACACCCTAAACTAACAGAAACAAACAAGGAGTGCTTCAGCTGCACATTATTTAAACAACCATGGTCCTCCTCCAGCAAGTGTACCTTGCCCTTGTAACATCATTATGGCTCTCCACCAGTGACTGAACCTGGTCCTTTTAACAACAAAAGACAAAATACTTCAAACAAAGAAAATACACAAAAGTAACCCTCATCAGGGAAAAACACATAACAATCAATAAAAACATTTGGTATATATAATCACACTTCCTCCACTAAAGATAATATTTCTGGCTTTCTTATATTAATGTTTATATCAGTGTGTAAAAGTTATAGCTTGACAGAATTTTATTTTTATGTACATTTAACTTGTAACTTTTATAGCAATACTTTCTTTATCATACACAAAATAGCCGCTAAAAATCGGATTTCGATACCCGTAGTAGGCACAGCAAAGGCAACCCACTGTGTAGCTTTGTGCTTAACTACAAACAAATATGAAATAAAAAATAGACTCATATTTTAATAAATGCATAATTTAGAATGCAGTAAACAACAACTTGCAACAAACTCACGTCATTGATATACTGCTGTAACGTGTTCTATCGTTGGGTGGTTTATTTTTGGATTATTTGGTAAAAATAATGCCAAGTCTAGTACACGTAATGATAAAAAAATTATATATTTCTTCAATAGCGTTTGCTACATGCTACATTAAGTTGTAGGTCTAGCTTCAAAAACAACATTACTTGCAAAGCTTCCTCACTGATTAATCAATAACAAACATGCTAACTGAATCATAGGTGGACAGATGCAACAAATCTCACTGTCTTAGTCATTAACAGATACTAAACTGATAAACTCTTTCAGCCATATTTATATCATCACTCATTTACTACTTACTACATGACATTCTAGATATTGCGTCGTAACGAAAAGCTAACAAACATCATGAAATCAAAATATTGAAAATATAGCTTACAACCCCGCCTTTTTCTGAATTCTGAAATCCTTTGACCAATCGTAATACACAAATATAATATTACACTAAACTGTCTATTCACCAAGGGTTTTTAGTGGTATGCTTATAGGATGACTCCTTTTCCCTTATTACCACGTGTTTATCAGTCTTATCAGTGGGGAGTTCTTCCTACTTAAGTGGTCGAGTGAATTCACTTATAGCTCTATCCTTGATGATCCTCTTGAAGTGATCTCGACAAGAACCCTAAGCTCCCCAATAGGTTGGTTTTCCACTTGCAAATTCTTCTCTGAAGTTACCCACTTGGCCATCTTCTCACTGATGTACTTCCAAAGACGATCACGGTGGGTGATCTTTGACTTAGAAATTAAAATATAATTTTAAAATTTGATTTATCAACTGCATTTTGATGCCAAGTTTATTCGTATACATTAATAATAAAATAGTTTAACTAAGTTTTGAACATTTCTCTAAAAAGTCGTGACACGCACACTTTAACTTACCTGTATTGAGCCAGTCAAAGTGTATAAAAACTTCAACAATTTAAGTATATATATTTTTTCACTTTGTTTTTTCTTTCCTTTGCTGTCTTGTATTCGAAATTATTCAGTTTATAATATTTCTGGAATCTTCATTTTGCCGACTTTTGGACTTGACTATCAGTTATCAGTGAACCTGTACCACAATATGAGTTATTCTACCCCTAGCATGAATTGTTTACCTTGATTGACCTAGAACACACCATGTTATATGAAACCTTTGATCTGTTGCCTTGAAAAACTGGTCAACAGGTCACGTGACTGTTGCTCAGTTGTCAAAGCCACTGCCAAGCATGCGTGACGTCGTGCATGTGTAGTTCTTTCTAGCAGAAGAACTTTGCAGATGAAAAGTTATTGCATAATAGTAAAAACACTCTGATTAACTGAAATCTAATTACAAACAATTTGCTCAAACCCTATAAAATGAATGTAGATGTATCTCATGACTTACGAGTTCAGTTACTCATAGATGAACAGCTGTAGAATTTGATTACAGTGTGGTATGCGGATATACCATGTTTATCTATCTACTATTGTAACATAAAATTATTCCAAATTATTTATTGATTCATTTCGACATTATCATGGAGACAACACGTCCTTCAAAATGTCTAACATTATCTTTCTCTAGTAACTTCAGCCCTTTGTACTTTTGTTAAACAACATCTTCTGCCCACAAGGATATTTTGTTACTGTATCTTGAGCCTTAGGTTGAACTAGTTAGAACTGAAATATCCTTTGCTGGCTGAACTATGATGTGAACTAAAACTGATAGCTTGCCAATTTTGTTAGGGAATAGAGATCATAAAGTGACACCGTTCACTAGAAACGAAAGCAAGATAATGTTCAAAATCCAAGTACACTTTCTTTATTCTATTATAAATGTGAGATAGAAAGCTCGTGAACTATTCACTAAATTCAGTTGAGACTATTATCTACTTGTGTATCTAGATACGCACATTGTTTCTTATATTGTATCTAAATGAAGATTGTTTTCTCTATCAGCTAAATGTGTCTAATATTTTTATTTCTCACAGAACTTAAGATTCAATCAAGTCATCAACCACAGAAATACTTTCCATATTTTTTTTTTATCTAATCTATTGTTATTTGCGGGTTTGTATGTCATATACTTGTCGGGAAATTGGTTTTACCTGAAAATACCACAGCAAAGAAAGGGTATATGTGTGTGTTTATTTATAGTAAAGCCACACTGGACCATCTGATGTGTCTACGGAAGAGAATCAAACCCCCTGATTTTAGCGTTGTAAGTCCATAGACTTACCGCTGTCCCACCAGGGGACACAGAGAAAGGGAGTAGGAAAACTAGAAATATAATCAAAGGAGCTGTAAAGATATTCGACGGATACTGCATTGCGTGAAGGTTAAATGTGATTGATAACGACTGAAATCTCGCCAGCTCATTTTATGTCGAAGTTAGACAGAAGGGTACTTCAAACGTTTGTTATAATTTGTAAACACGTGAAGGTACAATACTTTTCTTTTTGCGATCTGATTTTCAATAAATAAGTTATTGAATTAGCTTGGACCAATCCTCGATTAAGTTAATTATTTCTTATATAAATATTGTAATCATCTACAAAATGGGTCTATGATCTTCATAACCATATTACCAATATTGGCATGTGCAGAGGAATAGGCTTATAATAGACATATATTGAGACTATGAAATGTTGTATAATTACAACAACAACAATAATAATAATACGGATAAATTTTTATTGATATATTTTTCTTAATTCTTAAAATTATCAAAATCTTCAATGAAATGTTAAGTTTTGATATTTACATGTTAGACCGGGGAGGTAGGCTAATAATGTGTGACAATGCTAATTAATCAAATTGTAATAAAACTGAAAAGGAGAGGGAGGGTGGGGTAGAATGAAACAAGTATTGACTGGTGACAACAAATCATTTGTTGGCCTTCGGGAATTAGAGGAACAAAGTGTGGTTGTTTTCTTTGGCCTTCCAAATATTTTTTATTCTATCAATTCATGAAAGTTTAGTATATAGTGTGTTTTATTACTGATTTAGTATGATAATATTTGATATAGTTTATGCAGTTATATTTAACAATTAATTAAGATTTAAAATCATTTATGGTTTCAAATTCACAGGCAAAACACTAATAGTAATAAGCTGCACAAAGCTTACAGTTACATTACTAATATGATATCAATTACATAGAAATGAATAAAAACCATATAAGTATAACCCGAGCGTTTTCGAAAGGTGGACAAACCCTGAAGAAGAAAGGGTTTTTATTCATTTCTATCAAGACTTCTTGAACTTGCGTGTTTTTCTAACATCACGAATATCAATTACATACATATTACAATTAATAAAGACCAAAGTAACCTCTTGTTATTATGCTATTAAGTCTTTTAAATTTCCAGTGAACAAGTGTGTTGTTCATTAAGGAAAATAACATTTTAAGTTTAAAATTCGTTTTTGGTGCACGTATATATGAACTATTGGTGTGAAATTTAAGCGTTTTGTCCAAAATTAGATAGGCCTGATAAAATCGTCATAGCCACGCTTTCGAGTACTTGACGTCCTCGAGTTTCAACACAGCAGAAATAAAACGAAGCGGTAAGCCTGATTGATTGTTATGACATCGCGGTTGAAATTTAAAATTAATGATTTATTAATAGATAGCTAAGTATTAGAAACGCTTGTTTGGCTATTTTCGGTAATAAATATACTTTTTATATCGTAATGTCACTGATGAAAATTGAAGTGTTAAATTTTCAATCGTACTCGTATGTTTACTAATTCAAGTTCCACTGAAAACTTGGACTCGTAACCTTCAGTACTTGAAACTGCTTCAGCCTCAGGCTTTTCGTGTTATTGTTACACACCTATCGTAATAATACTAATATTCTGTATTGTATTCGACAGGTGTATGACCAAAAACAACAACAGCGTAGCTCTAACACTTACACCGTAAGTTACAACTTACAGTAAGTTTTATGTCACTAACAGTAAAATTACAGAAAAATAGATTTGACAAAAAATAAGGCTTTTATTTTATAAACATGTGTATTCAAACTCAAATTTTCAAAGTTATTACCCATAACTTTCAGCCCATATTTTTAACTTTATCATTCGACCATTAATATTATTCATACAAGAAATGATTGTTTAAATGTCAAACTTTGTTGTTAGTGTTAGTATGATTGTCATAACTTAGACATTTCAAAGGAATGTTGTTGCAGGTGAGAGGTCTTAAAATGTTAACTTAAATAACACTATGAAAAATTAAAGGGACTAAAGTATTTAGTTAAGTTGTTACCAGCAAAACTGCTGAAGTTGAAGTATATTATAGGAACACAATTTATTCAGCAAATGCATTTTCTGATATAGTGAATCACTTTCATTGACACTATGTTGCTAGTGTAAAAAACTTGTATTTTGCCAAAGAAAATATAACAACCGATATGGGTCCTCCTTGCATTAACACAGATGCTGCAACTGTGAGGCTTAGTTACAGTTTGTTAGGTCATAACATTGTGGAGGATACTATCTTAATTCTCACTCTGTGTAATGACAAACTCTGTAGCATTGTATGGTGAGTTTAAACTGACTTAAAATGATAAATGGTATTCATTGTGAAGTCATAAAAGTCATTCAGTGGGATTTAGATGAAAACTGTTTTGCTGTCCAATCTCTGACTTGTGTTGAATTTTGTCAGCACGACATCAGGTATTATTCTACATCACGAGAGTGTGGTCTGATTTTACTGATAAAAAGTCTGTACAGTTGAGTTTATTACTGTGTCAGTATATCATTGAACAGTATATTTGCTAATTAGAAATATAAGAAAATATATCAGTTTATATAACTGGAGCCTTCCTACATCATAAATAATCACTGTTGAAAGTAGCATATTCTGTGATGATGTTGAGTTATGGGAGAACATTCAGAGAAGAGCAAACAGGTTCCAAATTAGGAAGGGTTATTGTATAGAGACAGTTGAGTTTTTTAAGATTATTAAAGGTTTAGAATCCATATAGACAAATGACATTTGGATAATGATAAAAAAAATAAACTTTTCAGGTAGTAAATTTAATACACAAAATTTCTGTTTTGATTACATTGGCAAATGTAATTATTTGTATTCAGATGTGATAGAAGCTGCATCATTGAAGAGTTTTAAGAGATTGAATAAATATCTTAAATCAGGCTGGAATAGAAGAAAAGAGATTAATATATCAATATATATATTTAGATAGATAGATAGCTAGATATAGTTTGGAGTAGTATAGTAATAGAAAATGGGATAGCCTAGTTGAGCCAAATGACTCTTTATTCTTTGGAAATCAAATCTCAACAGAAGTCAAAATAAGCTGTTTGGTCAACTGTGAGGTTGAAACGTACCTTAACCTTAAGCCAGACTCATAGTCTATTCTATGTAATTTAGGCACTGATAGTCACTCTATCTGCTGTCCTGCAGTCTTTACCAGGAATTCCTAACATCCATTTGTACAGGCATAATATGTAGGGCTATACCAGAAGAAATAACAAATGAATCTTTCATATTTACCAGGAACAATATAATCTAAAATCTACCTTACACACTAGAAATTATAAATAACAATCATACCAAGGGTCAATTTATTTATATCTTTGTTAATCTAGAATAGTAATAACATGAAAAAGTTTTAGTTTAGAGTAGAGATTAAAAATAATATTCAACTCATCAGTAACATTTTGTGCACATGTTTAATTTTAATATTTGATGAAGCTTCTGATCCTGTTTTCTCATGTCAAAACAAACATCTTATTAAACTTATAAGTGCATTGAAATATGAAATAGATTTAGTATTTTAAGTGAATATTATAGTTTTAAAAGCAGTTTTCTTAATCTTTAACAATCTGATTATTGTTATCAATCTTTTACTAGATAATGTATGTCCAGACATGAAATGTGCATGTAACAGATTTTTGGAATAGCATTCAAGTTGTGACTTTTAGATAATATTAAATTGTTTTTCTTCTTTAAGTAGTAAATTTACCAGTGGTGTTTTTAGCCATCTATGTTTGTTTGTTTTTTTACTTTGAAACAGCACTAACCTTTAATATTCAATAATAAAACTATGGTGATGGAAATAACTACAGATTTAAATTGCAATTAAGCCATGAACTTTATTCTTTCATAGCTTTAAGGCCACCAGTAAAAATAAATACAGGGAATTTAAATTATCTGGATTAATTTCATTGCTATAATTCATAGCCTTCCCAATTCTTTCACACTTTTATGAAGACTTAATCTTATTTTAAATCTATCTCTACTTGTAGTAGGTGTAAGGTATTTTTTTAATGTTTAATGATGCATTTTTACATCTTATAAATCATAAGTTTAAAAAAAATTGCCTTGGTTGAGAATATTTTATTTTATTGTTATATAATCTTTACAATAGAAAACCAGTTGATTTTTAGTGATTTTCATATCACCAGAGTGAGAAACTGTAATGTTCATTATTTACAACTGAAACAATTTGCTAAAAACTCTATATGAAACTATCTACATTGTTTACATTTAGACCATTTATGTTTTTAAGAAAGAATGATGCAGAATGGAACAACAGATAGTCAAAAGTCTCAAGAGTATCATCAAAACTTCTCAAAAGCAGAACTTAGAAAGAAGCTAACTCCAATGCAGTATGTAGTAACTCAAGAAAAAGTCACAGAAAGGTAAGGAAATTAATATTTAAAAGGAATTTATGCACATAGATAGGTGAAAGGGATATGTACATAAAGGTGAGTGTCTGTATGGAGAGCATACACAATAATGAATGTCTACAGGGGAATGTGTACTTATAAATATTTACAAGAAATGAAAGCTTACTCATGAAGTAAAATTATTCTCTGATTTTTTTTATTTGTATAAAAGTTAATCCAAACCTATGATTCTGGTCTTTTATATATTCAGAAAGTTTTTAATAATAAAATAATTTCTTAAGGCAGGAATTTGTGGTATTTTGTGTTCATACTGCTGCATGATGTTGACATTAATATAATCCCAAAGTAATTTCTTATCAGAGAGTATGCTAGTACTTTCTATGTTGGGATGGCTTGGATGCCCGTATTAAAGCAATACAAAAGTCATCTGGATTTTCTTCTCTACGGGTCATCAGAAGCTAGATATGAAGAGCTACCTGGCATAGTTGCTCTATCTCCAGCGTATATGCCACTTTTTTGCTATCCAGAGTGGCCCAAAGTCGAAAACAGGCAAATATACAAAAACCAAGATTTCTTATTTTTGTTCATCATCATCTATCTACAACAGGCCTAGCAACTACATAGTTCTAGCAGTAACTGTAATTTTATTATCACTTGGTAGAGTAAAACAGTCATCACAGTCCTTGACTACCTATTTTATTATTATTCTATGAAAAACGTTTTTAAAGAAAAAGAATCATAATTCTAGTGTAAACTATGTTATTTTCCCTTGAAGTTAGTTTTCCAACAGAAATATGTTGTTCCTTTAAAATGCTTAAGTACAGGGTGAAATAGGAATTACCAGCCAATAATAGATGTAGTATACTAAAGATAACTAAAGGAAAGGTATAATGATGAAAGCTAAGATTCTATTCAAACACAAAGTTTTTGATAGACAAATTAAAGAAGCCAGTAATGTATAGAGTTTATTCTCCATATAAAGTTTGGATGACCGAGTCTGCTGTGTGATCATTAGCCAGATCAAGTGATATGTCCACTTTCATCTCTATCTCTTTTGGTTCCTTTTTTTCAAGTTCAGTAGCCAGCCCTACGTAGCTTTTTTATTTAGCAATAATTTTTTTTCCTAATACCTGTTTTATATTAGACCAGTTACTTATGAGTTTAGTGTAAGAACTAAGAATATAAGGATTTAAATTAATGTTTTCATACAACAAATTTCTAATTCACTAATTCTAAATTCCCGAAACGATTGAACTTGCACTACTTAAAGAAGTATATAGAGGGCCTTTTATTTTTTCTTAAGGTTTAGACAGAGATTATAATGAAAAATCATTTAATGCATTCAGAAATATTGAAATCAGAGTTTTCAAAATACAGTCTTGCTGGTCACTAAACTAACTTGAAATGTATTAAACTTTTTTTTTATCTAATGAATTAGGTCCTCTCTTACACTACTTGTTTTTCTGCAAAATGCTGAAGAGGTGTATAATTTATTATAGCATCTTAGGTTTCAACAGAACTTCACAAATGTTTGTAAGAATGGACATGTGTATCTGAAAGGGAAAAAATATAATTGCCATTTCCTCTGGAGCACTTTTTCTTTTTATCGTATGGTTTGGATGGCGTTTAGGTTATTGAAAAATATCATTAACTATTAGTTGATCACTTGTCCTCTTGAACAATTTTACATTTTTATATATATAAATTGGTTATTTTTGAAATGTATGTGAAAATACATATTTTGACCCTTTTTTGTGAATATAGTTTTAAATACTTTTATATTTGTAAATACACAAAAAAACAGTGTAATTTTCAAGGTAAATTATGCATTGGATAACACTGAAAATAATTTCTGACAAAATTATGAATCTCAGGTAAAAATTTTGTCATGATGTGCTGCTTATTGGTTGTTCTCTTGTTCATGTTAAAAATGAAAATGCTATGACTGTTAAGAGATTGTGCATATCCAGTGTTTATAGACAAAATGTTTTCCCATGTGCTTATAGTATGTTTTATAAAACATATTGTTTAATAGTTTCATTGTTAATATACATTTTTTAAGATGTTAGAAAAAAAATGATGTTTCAGTGTTAAGTCAATTTAGAAATATCGGAGCAAATCAGAATGTTCAAATACAGAAATGTATAAATTGTACACGTTTTATTTAGTATAGAAATGTAACTTATATGGAATAAGAGACAGATGCAGTAAAATATAAACATACCTAAATAATAGTGGTACAGTGATGTTTCAACTACAAAATTCAGAACAGTGCTGTTGTTACTTTCTACTTTATTGAATTTTTTTTTAAATTTTTAAGTACTAATATCACATTCACTAAGAGAATACCAGTTCATTTATGAATTTGAAATGGAATAATGATCCTTTTGTTCTTGTTTTTCTAAATGAATATTTTAATGCAAAATAGGACCTGTTGAAATGATTTAATTCATAGGAACATGATTTATGATATTGTAAAAATATCATTGAATTAATCTGTTTTTGGATTGAATCTATCAGCATACCTTGTACAGCTTTCATTTTTACACTTATTTATGTAATAGGGCATTTACTGGTGAATACTACAAATTAAAAGATACTGGAGTTTATGCCTGTGTTGTTTGTGGAGAGGAAATTTTTTCATCAGAGACCAAGTATGATTCTGGATGTGGCTGGCCCACATTCTGGGATGTCATCAATAGTAACAAAGTTTCACTGAAAACTGATTTTTCCCATGGTAAGAATTGTAATTAAAAAAAAAAAGACAGATACTGCATTTTAATTAAAATTTACTGTTATATACATTGAGAGACAGATTTAGTAATTTGAAAACAAAATTTTGCAGTACAGCTAGTTTAATGCAAAGATTTACCAATAGATAAGAATAAATAAAATAAGCTCTTTTCCATCTTCTGGAAAATAACAGTTAAAGAAGGTGTTTGTGTGGTAACAATTGACAGATAAAGATGTAGTAATTCATTTACATTAATCTTATCCTGCCTAATAAAGTAAAATTATGGACAATAAAGTTCATCTCCTTTAATATAACAATAAAACTAACCTTTTAATTTCTCATCTTACAATGCATTCAGAAAGAACATGAAATATGTATCTATAATTCAAGTTACTTACTGCCAACACTAAAAGTATTACTTTGCACTTCCCAGTGAGCTGGTAACAAACTCAACATATATTTTACTGATTACCAGGATTTAGCAGCTTATTTCTTAATATATATATTACAAAATATATATTATAACAAGTATATACGATATAACTTATTGTTTTTAAGTTTTGAAACCAAATATAATTTTTGCATATGTAAAATGCAATCCTAAATCAATAACTCTGAATGCAAGGCACCTTTCAGATGTTGCATGCACACCTGCTTATCAAATTTCAAAATACAAATAATAACTGTAACTCTGTTTCAAAATTTTTTTACTTAATAATATTTTATCACTGATATTTTGTAATGTTTATTTAGTGTAGATTGCTAAGAAAATGTTTTATAAAATTGCAAAACTCTTTCAAAAAGTTTCACCTGTAAACAATTTTTTAATAATGTTTCTGCACATCCCTAATTATAGATTTATATTTGATAACACTCAGCCTATGAAAATATAATGATTCATGTTATGTTTTTTCACAACTTTAATTTTCTGTTAATGGTTTTATTACTACAGTCTTTTGGTGCAACATTTTATGTTACAACATGCTATCTAAACAATATCTGATAAAGCTCAGCTTTGAAAATAGTGTAGTCAATGACTAAATATTATTAGATAAAGCAAATTATAGTCCATATATGTCAATGTAGAACAGTAAAGTATTTTGAGCAGTAATTTCTGATTTGTCAAGATACTGAATACCCCTAGCTTCCGTAGGAATGAATAAAGGAACCTATAGGAAATTTGGAAGAATTAGTAAAAACACCACAGATCTGGAAATTTTGTCACAGTTTCTTTAGACATTCTTTTCATTCCTGAAAATTCTGTTTGAAAGCTATAGCAATATTATTCTATATGAAAACGATAGGTAAACTTGTTTAGTTTTAACAAATACAGTAGGTGACAGCAAAATATTCCAGTGACACAGATACTTTTATTGATTATGATAATGTTTATGGTATTCAAACTCGTTTATTCAAAAGAAACTGATTATCAGACAAATACTGATCTTAACCAAGAATATTGTTAGCAAAAATCATGATAGTTAGTCTAACAAAGGTAATGGTGATGCCATTTTGAAAGATGTGATCCTAGTTACCAATAAATCTTTTTCAGATTTTTCTGTTGTTTTTTTTATTATTATTTATAGCCAAAAATTGTAACTACTGCAATTTGCAAAATAAAGTTTAAAAAATTTGATAACGAATATCGATGAGGTTGAATCTAACTGGTCATGTAAAATTGCAGTTTCTGATCAATAATAAAACAAATTGAAATTTTAGGATGAAAGAAAGTATTTTAAAAAAAAAGTTTTTTACAGCAGTGTTTCACAACAAACTTTTGGGAATTTCTCAAACTATAAAAATAGAAATAAATACTAAATCAAGTTATCTGCATTTTTTTAAAAACAAAGACAAGATACTATTTAGTCAGTTGTATTAAGTTTCATACAATTTAGTATGTTCTGTTGTATCATAATATACAAGTCAGTGTTGACTCGGTTGTCAACTTTGACAAACAAAACATTGATGCTATATGTATAGATATTAATACATTTTTATCATTCCTTAACAATATTTTATAAATAAATAAATTTTTCTAATTTTTCAAATAATCTATAGAGTAATTAAGCTCAGTTTGTTTATTAGAGATAAAATTGGAGCCTCACAGGGACTAGAAAAGTTACTTTTACTTACTAGTCATTTATAATAATCAAATATTTTATCTAACTTAAAATTTTCACCACAGATTCCATGTTTTTGGTGATTACAGATGGTAATAACATACATAGGATGTGTGTATGTATTAAATATGTGGTGATATGATACAAGTATCATATCATGAAGCTGTGACACAATTATATTGATACATTGTCCGATATGATAGGATACATGAAATTTGGCAAGCTTTCAGTAAACATTGTCTTTTGTACAGAAAAAATCAAAATTTCCAATAAAGTATTTTTGCTAAAAATTAATGATTCAATAAAGGAAGATGAGTATTGAATACTACATGTTGTCTTCATTTCTTTTATCAAAAACATTACTTGCAAAGTAACATAACAAATTAACAATAACAAAATAGATAGACAGATATTAACTTTTTTATTTTACTTCTCTTGCCAGCTGCAATTTAGTTGATCAAACCTGAGAATTTGAAAAAGCACTGTAAAGTGTGGAGTACTTAAATAATGCATTGTTAGTAATATAGATAATAAATTACAGACAAGACTATCAAACTTTGTAACAAACCATTGGTAAAACTTCTGTATCTAGATACATATCGTATCATCAATATCTAGATACATATTGTATCAACTGATAGGATGTAGTAAATTTAGATAATAATATATACATGCACATGCTTTAAGATCAGGCTGATGGTCTTTACACAATAGAAAAGGTAGATGATAGTTACTAAAAATGCCAAATTAATTTTTTTGTCTGTCAGTT
Organism: Limulus polyphemus; assembly: GCF_000517525.1. Lineage (NCBI taxonomy): Eukaryota > Metazoa > Arthropoda > Merostomata > Xiphosura > Limulidae > Limulus > Limulus polyphemus. The sequence goes on from NW_013666439.1 coordinate 338,526, forward strand.
ACATTTAACGAAATAAAGATTTGGATCTAAACATTATGAACTAGTTGTTTTCTTTTCATATTTAAAACTAAGATCACTTAATGTGTGTATTATTTTCAATTCTCCTTGTGCATGTTTTGAATTCCTTGGCTGTTTTTCTCTTAGTTGGAAACAATCTTTTGCTACTCGCTACAAAAGGTAACATTGGGAGGACAGAAGTGTCATGTAGGAAGTGTGGTGGACATCTTGGCCATCTGTTTGATGATGGGCCTAGACCAACAGGGAATCGGTATTGTATCAATTCATCTTCGTTAAATTTTAAAGGAAGTGAAACAACTCAAAATAGGCCTACTGAAAATAACCAACAGTAAGATAATTCAAAAGATACATATTCTTTTACAACAGCTACTTCCACATATATATATGTATATATATATATATATATAT
>NW_013666439.1:339867-364844 GCF_000517525.1 Limulus polyphemus
ATATATATATATATATATATATATATATGTATCAAAGTATTTGTATGTGCTTTTTAGTATGTGTGTTAAAACATATATACATTTAATCTGCAGTTTTTTTGCCTACTATAAGCTTTGTATGTGCCCTTAAAGAACCATTAATTTCAGACACCATGGTACACATAACCACACAAAAATTGAATGCTTAAAAAATGTTATAATCATAACAATAAGTGTAGCTTGTAAGGGTTAACTTTTCTTTAAAAAAGGCCATTTTGTTTTGTGCAGATTTTGTTACGAAGTGATCATGGTATGAGCTTATTTATATTTCATTTTCAAACTATACAGTCCTCTTTCTGTCTAAATTTAGAGAGCATTATTAACAAAAAAGTGTTCAAGCTAAGCAATAGAATATAGAATTTATGCATGCTGTAACATGAATAAGCCTTAACCTTTAAAAATTAGTAACCTAAGAAATTTAAAAAATTTTCTATCCTCAGTTTTCAGGATAAAAATATTTATTTAGGTTCTAGAAGATTAATAGAACTTGATAAGTTATGAAAACAATTAAATCTAGAGTACCTTCAACATGAAGGCCAGCCTATGTGGACATTGTTTAAGCGTATACTTATAAACATTACTATTTCATAAAAAAAAAAATAAGTTATGGAATATACTTTATTGAATATACATTATCTCTTAATAATAGTCATTTTCTGTTATTGTACAAAATTTGATTACTCGCAGTAGATGATATTACTTCTGAATTAATATTTTATTTACATTTTATTTATAGTTCAAATTTAAGTTTTGTATTTTGAAAATCTACTGATTTAAAATATGAGATGTAGTAATCATGCTTCAAAATGTTCATTTCATCATGTTAATTGATTCTAGAATACTAAAAAAAAAATAGTATATCTGATGATAAACAGAATCCTTCACTACACAGGAGTCATTTTCTTTAACAACATTGGTCTTCCATTGAAACCATTTGTGAGAAATAGTGCTTTACTAAAAAATGATCAAATAATTTCATGGTTTTTAAATACCTGATGGTTACAACTTGAACTATTCCCTATTGCTATGAAAGATAATGAACCATTTTTATCTATTAGAGCTGTTTATTCCTAATAAATATTGCAAAACACCTTAGCAGTTAGTAATTCGTAATAAAACTTTATTCTGAAATTTTAAGCTATAGAGACTTATCCCTCTAAAATCCATAGTTTGTTTGGTTTTGAAATATAAATATGTTGTACAGATTTCAGTGTTTCATTTGAAATATTTGTAAACAAAAATACATTAACTACGTACCATAAGACTAGTTGTATTATTGTTACTATACAATTTTAAAGGGGGGGGAGAATATATATATATATATAATCTATTATCTTCATTGTCTTCCTCCTTTGAAATATTTGGTATGTAGAAAGTAATTAGTAGTAACATGTTAATAAGTGAATAAAACTCTTGTCTAATACCCAATGCAAATAAATAAGGTACAATGTATAATCAGTGGTTAGGCATCTATGAAACACTCATGTAATTTAATAAATACAAGTTAGTTTATACATTTAAGGTATAAAACATATTAGTTAACGTTTCTATGGCCTCTTGAATAGCAGTATGAACATTCTATACAAAGACCTTTCACTTGTTTAAAGTTGATTCACTACTACCTAAAAGTCAAATATGCAGCTAGTAAATTTATATAGGATTGACTAAATTTGTAGTGCAACTTCTACCAGTAAAGTGCCAATTTTAACAACCAAATGTAATTGTTTTTTCTCAGTCAGTCATAAGATGCTATCTTTTTTTCCCTTTTTGCCTACTGTAATAAATCGAGAATAGTCATGGTATGTTTTCAACATTAGATGGATTATTGAAATTGTATGGTGGCTATATTGTTAGGAAACAGTGTGTAACATTTATTAAAACTTACTGGTTTAGGTTATTAGAAATCTTTCTACAGGCTTTAGTAGCCTCGAGTGTTATTTTTAGAGCAGCTTGTGATATGTTTTTGTATTTACATACATTGAACAAACAACTTTCCCTTCAGTATATTTGTTTTAAAAAAATTATAGTGAATTGTGATTTTTTAGTTTATTCAAAGACCTATGAGGACTTTGTTTTTGATGGAATTTAAAAATATAATTTACCAATTTTTGTTTATGCTTTAAGAGTTATTTTCAGTATTAAATATTTTCAATAAAACATTGCTAAAAATGCTTTAGTAAATCTAACAAAATGTATGAATTATATGTATACATTCTTATTGTTTTTTTTTGTTACGGGTTTTCATGTTTAAAATAAATATTCATTTACACAAACTCCTGTTTGAAAGTTTCATTTCACTTGAAGTATTGAATAGAAATATATAACAAAGTATAACTATATTCTGTTTCAAGAAACTGGTATCATAAAAGCTTCTCCTATTTATCAGTATATTTTTGTTTGTTGGATTACATTCTAAGCCTTAACATAAAACATTTTGCATATTCTAATAGTGGTTATAATTACCAGTTTTATTATAGTGTAATGCTCCAAAATTTAGTTGAAACTGATCATCGGATATTTTTTTATTTTATATAGTCTTGTTTCTCAACCTAGTTGCAAGAATACTGGAGGTTTGTGTAGTAACTGTCATAAATCAAATAATTAAAATGAATATTTCTATTGGTTAAAAGTCACCAAAGCCAACCAACATTTATTAGATAATTAGAGGCTTCAAATAATTCATAGAATTCAGTCTGTATGAAACAAAACTAGGATATGATTTTCATAAGATATTTGTGCATAAAGTTTAAGCCATGAATTTTTCCGCATATATAGTGATAATAAAAACATACCAAACAAAACCAATTTGCAATGTTTGCTATCAAGATATTGAAAAATGTACTATCAATAACCAGTTAACTGATAAGCAATCACTGATCTTTAATATGTGAACTAATTCCCGACATTAAGTTAAATAGTAAAGATATTTCAAATATGGAGTTTTATTTATAATCACTCCTTGATCAATTCTACACAATTTGCCTCTAGAAATTTCATAAGAAATTATCTGTAGACTTAAAATTTTTCCCTCAATTAACTTCATTTCAAATACAGTTTTCTTTTGAGGAGATGGCATCAAAATAGTTAAAAAATATGGCTTTATAATAATCTTGATGATTTCATAACTTTATTAAACTTTTGATACTAGGCTGTGTGACAGGAAATAAACTGCATACTGTAAACTTTAATATTACCAGCCTTCATTCCAACTGTTTCCACCAATTTATCTTTCATAATTTCAAGTGGCTCTTCAGAATTAACAGTTTATTTTTATGGTAACTGTTAAAGTTTTTGTTTTTTATCAAAGAGAAATGACTTAAAAAAGTTTGTTCATAAATAATCCTTCCTATACCAGTAAAAACCAGTAAATTTTAGAAGTTTCTGGCAAAAACTATGTGGCTTTAACATCTAACATAACCCATTTACACAAAGATTTACACCATGCAACTCAATTATAATAAGGTTTACTACAATAATTACTACTAACCTAGTACAAGTATTTCTACATTTAAAGTAGCCTAATGTTTAAAATCCAGTTTTGTTTTATTGATTTACAAAATTCAGATGTCAGCTTGATTAAAATGATGCAAGATAATTTAGAACAGAAGCATTGGTGAAACTCATGGTCTTAAGTTCTTTGTGTTGATAATTAGTACATACATTTCCTCCTTCAGTTTTAAAATAATTCTCTCTATCAAACAGCAACATTGCTCTATTAGATCCAACCTCAGGATAACTAAATAACAGAATTTACTTGAACAATTTCAACATATACTTAAAACAAAATGAAATAGTGGTTAAGAGGTAAAATTGTTAAACTCAAAATTACTATTAATAGTTTTACTTTAAATTTACTTACTGATTATAAATATTATTTTATTGCAAGTTACAGCTTTTACATTAAGGAAGAGTATTTTCAAAACAGGTACAACATTTCAATCACTGGTGTGATCATTCTCAAGTAAGTAAGGTTTAGTATTTACATCAACAATCTAACATGTATTTAAATTTTAGAATTGATAGTGATTACTTATGCATATGCACATCAATACATGTGATTATCTAGATTATTTATTTATTTATGGCTGAACAGAAAGAACAACAAAAAGTGAATAAATGTGAAAATGTACAAAATATTTGCATAACATTAGGAATGTATGGGGAATAACGATCAAACATATAGGGAGGTGCCTTCGTATTTATTCATTATAAGACTGTTTGATTTTATTACTAGGGCTTCAGTGATTTTTCTTCTGTTAATATCAGGTTCATATTGGTTTAGTATGTTGACACAATTTGGAAAAACTCTGGTTGTTTTTGTTGATATAGAAAAGGGATTTTTGGTGTTCTTTTAACCTGACGTTCAATTATGTCCTGTTTCACTTACGTAAAAGGCTGGGCAGTTTTTAATCTTTATTTTGAAAATGTTTCCTGTTGGGATGGGTTCATTATATAATTTTCTTAATGTGTTTAATTTTCATTCCAGGAGTGAAAATGAATCTAGTCTTTATGTTAAAGTTATATTTATGTGCTAGTCTTTTCCAAATTTCTGATAGAGGTGTACTAATATTTTCTATATATGGGACAGTGCAAGTGATTAGGCTTCTTTTGTTTTGTGGAGTATCTTTTGAGTTTGTTTACTTGCACTATCCCATATATCCAAAATATTACCATACCTGTATCAAAAATTTGGAAAAGACTAGCACACATATATATAACATAGCTGCACAATGGACTGTCATCCACAGGAATTGAAACCAAAATTCTCCCATTATGAGCCCTGAAGCTTATCATTGAAACACCATGGATTCCAAAATAAGATAAAAATAAAGTATGATTTTAAAACTTGCATAATGTATGTATTTTCCCAAACACAAAATAAACTTTTAAAAACTGTTTAAAAGTTAGAACATTTTTAACAAAACAAGCACTGAAGAAAAAAAATAAACCTGGATTACTATCAAAATCTACTAAACCAACACTGATATAATCAAAGAGAAATTTGCAAAAGAAAAAAGATTTATTTAAACAAATTATATACAATTACTTCAGAAATCGTATATGTTACTTCAAAGTAGAAACTGTTGAAATTTATTAAACTTTCTGTGAAGAAGGAAACACTTTTTCGATTATTCATCTAGTAATATAATGACAAAAAATAGGCTTTAAACTTAACAGTATATCATTATTGATTCAACTATGCTACTGTTATGGCCATGTATATCAACTTGAGGCATGACAGAGTTGATGCATGATTACTGTCATCATATCCATTATCTGTAAAAATTCATCAGCTCCATCCATGAGGCGATGATCACAAACCTACGATAAAATTATTTTCTGCAATTAGTAAAGATAAAATTCATTAAACACTTTTCTTCTTTACCTCAAGTTTACAAGCTTTATCTTGGTAGTATTGTAACAATTTCTTTATTTACAAAGGCATCTATTTGAGTAGTCCTTTAGTAGCCATATAATTATATGTTTCACTTGATTGAGAAAATAAACAGAATTTCTTTAAGACCATCAATTACAATACAATTAAACGTGTCAAAGTAATTCTGAAATTCAGATTTCTCAAACAATTATAATATACATCAAAATGTAATTACCATAGTACAACACACTTTCCTTAAGTAATCAGCAACAATGATTAAAAGGTTTAAATGCTTCAATTGGACAGTTCACTAACAAAGTGTGTAAAATTAGCCTTAAAGTACAGTTAGTATATGAAATCACAAAAATAATGATATGATAGCTGTGTACTGAAAGTGTGTTTAAAAGATGCAAGAAAAGTAAAAATGAAACACTAGTTCACAGCAAACCAATCATTAGAATTACTTAATCTTTATTTTATTTTAATACAAAAGTAATGGATTTTTTTAGTTACACAATTCCATACAATTATAATGTAAGTTGTAAGTTTTATATTTTTCTGTAATAAATTTTTTAAATTTAAATTAATTCTTATTAATATTTCTTATAAGTTACATACATAATATTGAAAAAAATATAAAGCCTTTTTTTTAAGATAACTTCAATTATTAAAAGATTAAATGCAGCTTTGCAACTTAAAATTTTGTACAGTGAAAAAAACAAAGATTCTACACATGGAAGATTTTAAGTAAGATACAATAGCAGTAACTATAGAATTAAGAATAATGTAGAATTTGAAAATTTACACTAATATATTATAAAAGATCACATTTGGAATTACAAAAATTTATAAGCAAATGCATATGCTAAAACTTTATGGCAAATAGATTTTCTTCCTAGTTAATATATATATGTGGTGTCTTGTCTCACAATTCATTTATTAAAGATCTTTACATCCCTCGAATACTTACTGCCAGTCTGTTGCAAATAACTGATTTCTGTTTATCATTCAATTCTTCTGTAAATACAATCTTATCATGCAACTGACCCATCAGTTGACCAGCTGAGAAACCTTCAGCCACCATATCCTTCAAAATGAAATAAAAAACACCTCACTAAATATTTTGCAATATAAAATTAAGGGAGCTCAATTTTTTCTGTTCACCATTATAAGTTCAAATGTTCATAAGCTTTGACAGTCACAAAACAATAGAACCAGTTATTATAAGTCATATGCATTTTTCTTCTCTGTGTGATGTAATATTTTTTAATTATAAAATTAACTGTTCAACAGAAACTGTTAGGTAACTATATAGCAATACATGTTCTCATATATCTTTTGTCTTTTTGAATGAAACAAACAAGACCAAAAGAATTGCAAAAATATCTGGTCACAAGGCTGGTAAAATAAAATGTATTTATGCTGAGACTGAACCAAATAGTAACAAAAAACTTACTATTCCAAACTACCTCAATTAGCAATGATTATATTTTTGATATAATATCTAAAGATTTTAAAAGATCCCTTTATAGCAGCAACAAACCTTCATCTAGAACAGTTGTTCTTGAGCTTTTCAGTCTCACATACAACTTTTTGTTTAAACTTCTTTTTGAAGTAAAAACCGAAGCCTCATTTTAAAAAAATGAAAAATCTAGTAGCAAAAATTAATATTTTTAACACTTATCCATTAATGGGAAGAATACGATTGTTATTTCTAGCATAATTAAAGAATGCGAGTCAATTTGAAAGGAAGGTAACACTGGAAAGTCTAGAAGCGAGGAGCATAATGTGTTTATGTACATGGGAAGGTTAAATTGGGCTTATTATAAACTTTATAATTTTTATACATACCACCAGTGGTACAGTTTGTGAGTCACTGCTCTAGAAAAAATTTTGGACTAAAGCACAGATCTTTATATTGGAATTTACAGTCTACTAAAATATGGATTTCATATACTTTTTGTTATTAAGTGGATATTTTCTGACCAAAAATGGAATTTTCAATGCCAAACTCTACCAATTTTGTACTTTTTTTTTATTAATGAAAAGAACCAGCATAAACACCAAAATGTCAGTTAAAAGATACAGAAATAATACATTCCCTATTACAACAACTTAAACTTGTACATTTTAAATAACATAAAGGACAAAAAAATGGAGATGCTTATAAAGTTTTAATACTCTTTACATAAATGTAAATGTACTAGGCATCATGATACAGAAGTGATCCTGATACAGTTCTCTAATGAATATAATTTTTTTTTATTTCGTTCACTGAAAATTAAAACTGCAGTTTGTTTTACAATTTAGTTGTTATAGTTTATAGCATAATGTCACTAATTTGAAATTTTTTTATAACCAGCAACCTGAAAGATCCCAAGTAATTTAATAGTCAAATAAAACTATAAATGGTGTATCCAAACATCAAAGTATAGAACAGCAACTTACAGTAACAAATGTTTCCAGTTTCTCATATGAATCAGACTTACAAATGTCAAAGAGCTTATCCAACCATTTGGATGGTACTACCTGAAAATTACAGAAAAACATGGCACAAGGTAAATTTCAATAGTTCTTTCATTTGCTATTTTGGAAATCGGATTTTGACACCCCTTGTTAAGCCAATCCATTTTAAATACAGTAATTTTGCACCACAATTGTAAGTGAATCACAAAGAGTACTAGTGCAATAGAATAGAGAAAATAGTTCGGCATGTCAACTGAAATTCTAAAGTAATTGAATAGGCCTAAGTGGATATTTGACAAGAAGAAGAGAACTACATATATAGTACTTATGATATGCCCATAATATTTATAGTGTTGAAGAATTAATTTACACACATTAACTTGTTCTGAATATATATATTATTTTGAAAACAAGTGAAGTGCATGCTGTTTATTCATCGTTGAACTTATCGTTAACAAGTCACAGACATCTACTGTAGAATAATCCTAAGCCCAACATAGTATATATTTATACTATTAAGAAATATAACTGAAAGTCTTTAAATTCTGACAATTGGCAAAAATTATATTTTAAATTCTGACAGGTTCCCATGCTTCCAAATGAAATATTTTGTAAGAACATGACTGGAAAAACTTTGATAAAATGTAATGTCAGGATAACACCACAAACTACAGGATCAAATTGTATGAAACATCATATACACGAGTATATTTTTGTTGAGGAGAAAAAAACAAACTTTCATAATGGTCTTAAAAGGTAAGCAAAAATTACATGATCATTAATTGCACTATACAATTAGAATAGTTAATACAAGGCTGGATACATTCTATTAATGTAAGAAGTGTTGTGTGTTCCTATTTAGAAATCTGAATGTAACTCTTCATCCCATACAAAATAGTAAATATGTCACTATTCCTTTTATGTTTAGCTCATATTATCTCTAAAGAGACAATGTAAAAAGTTTTGAAATTACTGTACATTGTCACCCTGATATTAAGCACTGCTGACAAAAAAGACACAAACATCCATAATACCACATACAAATAGCAATTTTTATTGGCATCTGGCTGCTGTAGGTCAAAACACAAATGATGAGTTCTGATATTGGACTGAGAGAAAACCCTTTATAGTTGTAACAGATAAAACATTGACTTGAAATTATATTTTTAGATTTCCATCATGGTATCTGAAATAACAATTAAAAATACTGCAGTTTAAGCAATTTTTTAATCACTCTTTTCTTTTAGGCTTAAAAAGATTGTTTTTAACCATGTAATGCTAATGGACAATCACATACATTATATGCCTATTCTATTATTCGTCAATAAAAAAATATTTTACCTTTTTTTTTTAATTCAATAACCCATTTACAAACAATAGTGGCAGTTTTGTACTGACTTTGTAAAATGTCACCACAGACATGTATAAAACTGCATAAGATATGTTTCTTATTTAAATTCTGATAAGGAAAATAATTTTTCTCTGACAAAGCCTCAAATCTTTAGTGAATGTCACAGTCTGAAAAACAAAACCATTTCATCATTAGGCTTTTGAAAGAAAAGGAAATTGATTTAGTTTTAGTTCTGAGGATACAGCTCAAACTGCTAAGTCACTTCAAATTCATGTCAGTTCATTTTCCATTTCATTTAAGAAAAGAATACACCACTTCAGAAGATGCACATCAACTTTACTCCTCTCAACAATAAGCTTTCAAACTAAATACCTGCTTTATATTAACCCTTTAATGAAGAAAGAACTTAAAAACTTACCCCACCAATTTCTAGGATGTCATCCAAGTTTATACCCAAGTCACCTTTTAACCTGTGTGCACTTTGCAAAAATGTGATGGCTTTTCTTAGGTCTCCTTCAGAAATGTCCACAAGACTCTCAAGAACCTAATTCATAAGATAATTTTGCATAGTAACTTATTCCAGTACAAAAAATATATAAAATTTTCAATAATTAGAATTTTTAAAATTGCATTGCAACTGGAATAATGTTTAAAACTAACAATAAATTTTAATTTAAAAGTTGAGCTTAAATGTCAAAAGCTGGTGAAGTAATGAGAAACTAATAATTTGTGATAAGAGTCATATAAACACATTCCTCTTAATTTGTCCATTTCATATTCAAAAATCAGAGGTAAGTAAAAATATAATTAAAAAAAAATTCTTAATGCTCTTATCTAATTAACTAACTGCAATATTTGCTTTTTTTCCCTATCTATTTTCAATAGATTTCAATGCATGTAGGAGGGCCCCCAACTTTGCCCTCTTCTCCAAGAGTGGAGGAACACACTCGAACACTCTGGAGAAAAAGCCTCTGTCTGCCACCCCAGCAACTGGAAACAGGTGAAGTTCCGTACATTTTCAAAAGCAAACCGACCCCAATTTATTCAACCTGAAGATCGTCAGGATCCCGTTTAGCTTTACTCATGATAGTCCATGAGTGGCAGCCCATACTAATAAGGTAATACCATCTGGTAGGCACCTAGATGGTCTTATGGAACACCCCATTTCGACAGAGCCTGTTGCAACCTGTAGTAATTATAGGGAAAGTGGTTACTAGTGCAGAATTGAAAAGACAAAACATACCTGGCTGGGCAACACTCGTCACAGAGTGAGATCCAGTGAAAAAATAGAAGGATTCTGGAAGAGAAAAAAGTATATGATTGAGGAAAATATGTCTGGTAAAAATTTAACAAATGTAGTCAAAATAGCTACAGGGGTCAGCCAACAACCCTCAGAGAAGGAAACTGCCAGATTATGTAAGGAATGAGATTGGAAAGTATTAGGAGTAATCCACATACCAGACCAAACAACATCTTCCAGAGGACAATTCAACCGGACGGCTATTGAGATGTAGTGAGATGTGACATGCAAAAGATTCCTCTCCTGTTACAATAATCCATTATAGGCTATGTGAATCAATTTATGAAGCCACCTCGTTAGGGTAATTGGAGATAAGTAACAGGAAAAAGAAGAATTCCAATGAAGGAACAAATAATTCCTACTACCTTGAGGGCCCTAACATGACATAACAAACAGTCAGGATTAGAGCAGTCATAAAGTTGAGAAATGGTTGGCAAATGAATTGGTGATAAGGATCATTCCCCTTCTCTAGCTGTCAGGGTCTTGGACAGAAAGGACCTATTGGGTTAAAGCAGAACAAATGTGGAATGATCAAGAGTCTGAGGCACAGGAATTGCAAACTCCAACTGACAACATCCACAAACCAATAACAACCAAAAATACAATTTCGGAGAAAAGTGAAATAAAGAATATGAAACTAAGGACTCAAAAGGAGGATAAGACAAACCATGTAAAACAACTGTAAAATCTCAATTTGGTAATTGAAAAGGTCATTTGGGTCAAAGAATACAAAGGATTTTTGAGTAGACTTGATAGTACTGAGGATTCAAAAAACCTTCCGATGTTTGGAATACCTCAAAATAGTGGATAAGGATATAGTATATAAAGCAACTGTAAGCAAAGCAAGACCCCTCTCAAAACCCAAGTCATAAAACAGGAAATGGTAGATACTTTAAGGTGTAAAGAGTTGAAATTCCTTTTAAAATACTACTAAAAATAAGTATTCCATTTCTATTGATAAACAGCTGTGGTTGGCCTATGAAGAGATTTAGTTGAATACAGAGAAACTGTAGAAGTTAAACCCTTATGTTGGGCAAAGGACCACATAACTTCCTAGGTGGAGAATGTCTGATGTGGTTGAGGTAGAGGAGGACATACCTGCAGATACCAAAGAAGCAGAAACCATGTTTGAACTAATTAATATAGTGCAACAAAGATAACTCAATAAGGAGTGGAGCGATTTATAATCAGAAACCAGGACCATAGCCGAATTGGGGAAAGGCATACAGATGTAAACCTGTCCAGTCCTGACTGAACACATCTACTGTCCTCTACTTGGGGGTGAGGTATTGGAGACCAAAACTGAGAGCAAGTCCACTGAAAAACCTCTTGATGTATCATCCATTCTGTCGGAAGAATCTGGTTGGAACGAGACAAGTGATCTGCAAATAAATTCATCACTCCTGGAACATGACATGCTATTAGACTGATACGATAGGAATGAGCCCAGCAGAGAAGATCCAAGGTACAAAAACAAGGTCTCAAGAATATGTGCCTCTTTGACTCATTGTTTGAGTGCAACAGAAAAAGAGACAGTCCCTGAACCATTGCCCAGTGTATTGCAAGGAGTTTGAGAACGTCGATATGGAGGGTAGACATGACTTCCATTAAAATACCCTGGAACTCCTGACCTTGAAAATAAGTTCCCCATCCCTGAAGAGATGCATCTGTGAACAGATGGATCTCGGGACGAGATGGTGGAATGAGTACCCCAATAGTAGTGTTGTTCCAAACCAACCACAGTTCGCAATCAGTGATGTTGCTTCTGAGTAATGATTCATTGATCGTGCAGCAATCACTGAAAGGACCTCATATGAGCTCGTCCCAAAGGAATGAGAGGCTTGAAAAATGCCCACACCCCCAATAGAGGGAAAACTATCTGTAGTAGGAGAAGGAGACAAGTAAAAGCCTGACAGCTCTTTACATGACTTGAAGCCTGATAGCAGTTGATTGAACACGACTTAAGAGTATTGAAAAACACACCCAGATGGACGAGATATTGTATTAGTGACAGAATAGAATTTTCCAGTCTGATAAGGAAACCCGCTTTTATGGCTTCTAAAAGGAATCTGAAAAATGTTGTTCTGCTATGTTGTCCATACAATGATGTTCTTACAGGTCCAAGGAATGTACATGACGAGAAAGAGCTCAAACAACTCTGCAGAAGACATAAGGTGCTGATGCAAGACCAAAAGGTAGAGCCATGAACTGCAGAACCTGACCCTTGTGCATAAATCTGAGAAACCTGCTATGGGAATATCGAGATAAGCGTCAGTAACATCAAACTTGGTCATCTATAGCCCTGGAGCAAAATGCAATTGTAGGTTATTGTACCTATAATGGAAGGGCATCTGGATTGAATCAAAAGTGATTCCTTATATTTTCTGTCGAGGAAATTGTCAAAAGTTTCTAAAATTTTGACTGCATATTGTGTGCCACTGATTGTGCAGTGTTCTTTTAAATAATGTCCAGCAGTAGCTCTTTGTTGTCAAGATTTCCAGTGGCACGAATGTGTTCTTTGAAACGATCATGAATTGGACGAATGGATTCATCTATATATGTGGCCAAACACTGTGTACATGTAAGTTCATAAACAGTGTTTTTTAAGTGTGCAGGACTTATCTAAGCCATGCATCTTTGCAAAACATTTTTTGGATTTACATGTATTAAAGGCTGAACTAGTGAGTATATCCTTCAGTTTTCTACCAGGTTTTGTATGATTTTGATATTCAAACCAGATCATCTAATCACTTGATGAAGGCAAGTAGTTAAAGGTTCATCCACAAAGGGCGTAATCCATGAAACAGTGTCTTGATGTGATAGTTTCTTGATTCTAACACCTCTGGAACTCCAACAAACAACATGGGACAGAGAAAAGGAGCTTCCCATAACTCCCCAAGGGCACAAGAAGTTACAATAACACTTTTTAACAAAAAATATCTACCCAATAAATCCCAACAACAAACCAGCCAGGAAACCAGAGAAAGACTGAAGAAGACAATCTGACTGAGGTAGACGTTAGCAAAAATCCCCAAATCATCCTCAAATTGCCGAGGGAAACACTAATAGGCTTCCAACAAAAATTGGATCAAAGATAAATACCTCAGGACAGTCCTGAGAGTAACACGAATCCAAAAAACTGTGATTTGTTTAAAGTTATAACAGGTTCCAATTGAGACCCCCACTGGTCCAAAAAGGGAGTATATTTGTTGAGAATCGAAATATACCTCCTCCTGGCAGTGATAAGCCAAAGCATGCTGTTCCAATAAATGTGGAGAACAAGGCATAGCTATCCCATCACATAACTGAGCAAAAATTCTAACAGCATGAACAGCAATATCAGGAGGAGGAGGAGGAAAAACCCATGTAGTCACTTACCATCCTTGCTGCCAATAAGGAAGAGGTAGAGTCAATTGCAATAGAAGAGACTCACAAACTCCAGTAACCAACTGAAGAAAAGGCACTGGAGGTGGCTGATCAAAATCATCCTCCATTGACGCCGACCTAGTAAAAGAAGGAGCCAGAAAAACAAGTCTAAATTCTTTACCAGCTGGTCAGTATCATTTGTAAAACCCATCTCACAACCCCCTGGAGAGACACCCCTAGTCTGCATATATGTGTGTCCACCTTGCAACAGATCATATCACAGACAGCCTCAACTGAGAGTGACCCCTCACCTGGTCATTGACAAATACCAGATAATAGAGGTAGAAGAGAAGAGGTCTGAATGGCCTCTGTAAGAGAAACATTAACTCCAGAATTCATACCCATTGGAATGAGAGTTTTTGTTTATTATTATTATTAAAGTAATTTATAAGTATATGAAGATATAACCGTAATAATGCAAACCACGTTCAAAGTTGCAATGTAAATTGTGAATAATCACAACACTCCTGTTTATAGAAACCCATGCCAAATGCTTTGTCAAAAAAAAGTAATTACATTAACTGAATGAGGTGCTTATATACAGTACCTAGATAGAGGGTCCATTGAAGTTGGTGGAGAAATCTGCAAACTAAAATTTGCCAAGGATATTCGACTGGGGGTATAAAAGATTGGAGCAAGCATTTCCAATGCTTAGATGGGCAAAGAGTGGATACCATGGAGATCTAGAAATAGATATTGTGTCAGCAGAGGTAAGTGTGTTTTGGAACCATTTTTTAAACTAGATGTACTTCCGCAGGGTCACTGAACGTGCTCTGTTTCAAGAGTAAATAAAAACAAAATTAATTGTAACAAATATTTTTATTTCTTGTTTTTGAAATTCATGTGTCATGCTGTGTTGTAGCCTACAGAGTGCATAATTCTTATGATTCGTGGCATGTGCATGTTTTACTGATGTCACAACAGTACAAAGTGCAAGATTAAATGTCCCTTACATTACGTCATTTTAGTGTCTACTGACTGATGACAGACTATTGTATAGTGGTGCAAGTGATTAAAACAGGTGGCCCTTCCAGGTGGCCTTCAGCCCTTTTGGGAAAATTATATCATAGTTTTGTCAATAAAATCTCTATTTCTTTTGTGAAGAAATTAAGCTGATTATTACACTTACAACAAGTAGCAACTATAACACATAAAACAGTTTATCTTTTTGTTTGTCTTTTAGCACAAAGCTACACAATGGGCTATTTGTGCTTTGGCCAACATGGGTGTCGAAACCCAATTTTTAGCATTATACTATTTAAAATGAGAAAAATTAAACTGCAGAAGCCACATTTGTAAAATAGTAAATAATATTAAACTCAAATATACCTCTTTTCATAAAAACACAATATATCTGATAATTTCTGAATAGTGAATATAAGCTATCAAATCTTAACTGAATATTTTGTACAATACATAAGAGTAAAAATACAAATTAAGCCTTATCTTTAATACAACTCATTTTGGCAATCTGTATATGCATACATCTAGGTTTATATTCTTAAGCAAGTAAGACAAGCCAGTATTAAAACTATATAGCTTTCAGTGAGAAAAATGCCAATGGTGCTAAAACCTCAAGTTATATTAATATATTTTCCAAGTAATAAGCAAAAAAGTATAGTATGTTAGTGTGTGAATTTGCTAAATGATAATCATTTTAACACTTTACCATCAACCAAAAAGATGGGAAAAGGAATTTCAGAGAACACGTGTTTAGTGATAATTATGATAATTATGAACTTGCAGTACATGAACAATATTTGATTTAATTATGTATTTGGTCCTTTGATACACAAGAAGCGTATGCTTTATTTGTCACTCCCCCCACACAAATTTTAATAAGGTTTTAAGACACTATCAGCACTCAAGAAAATAATGAATAAAAAGTAAGACTAAGAAACATACTAAAGAATAACAAATAATTCCTCATCCTTAAAAATGAAGTAACCTAATCCATTACCGACAATATCTTAAATAATTTAATCCAGTTTCAAATAATAATTGATGTTTTTGTTATATCTTGCTACAACTTCATTCAAGTCACTCATGGCTAGAGCAGGCAATTAACTCAACTGCATTGATTAGCATCAGGAAAAATAACTAATTAATCAAAATCAGCACTTCTAATTATTATTATTTTCAATTATTTCTACTATCCAGGTCTCGTATGCAAATAATCAATTAATGAGCTCAATGATTAACCAATTAGCAAATTATACTAACTGCCCAGCTCCCAGTACATAATGCAGTATGTGTATACTTACGCCAGGTTCAGCTTTTACACTCTCCTTTTCACTTATATCTTGCAACCTCTGAATAAGGATATCTTTAGATAATGGTTTGAACCTAAATTTGGAGCATCTAGATGTTAAAGGTCCAATTATCCTAAAAGAAGAGGAGAACTTGTTCTAAATTTTCTTTTATTTGAACAAAATTATTTTATAAAACAAACTGTGCCTATGCCAATAAATGCTTAAATTTACCAAACTAACAAACTTAATATTCTTGCCTACATGGTTATAAAAAAAAACATGGACAATTAACTTACATCCAAAAAAAAAGTACCTGTAACAAACAAAAAAGAAAAACCTAGTTTAGGACTTTAACATCTCAATTTAATTTGTTATTCACCAAAATATTTAAAATTTAAATTAACTAATGAAAAAAACACTTTCTATATTGCAGAAACTTATATTGGTATTGACATCATACTGCTGTTACAGTGAAGAAACTGATTACACTAATCTCCTTAAATGTCCTTAACATGTTGATTTTTAATAGTTTTTTTTTATACAGTATTTCAATGAAATGCTCAAGGTGTAGAAATGTATTCAATATTAGATAGTAAGTAAATGCGCTCAAAAGCAAAGATGTTTTCACTTAGTGTTTTTATTTTTTACATTTCTTATACAAGCAAGGTTTCACTTATTATCTATAATTATTTTTCCTGATTTTTTCTTGTTGAGTGTTTAGTAAATTAATGATATTCAAATGTGAAACTTCTTGTGTAAACACTCAAGCAAGAGATTCAGAATCAATACAATTTATTGTATACATACCATCAGCTTGATGAAGTAAAAGATATTCTGGATTCTCATAATAAATCAATTTCAGTTTCTTAGTGCCAGCTCTTAATACCCCACTTGTAAAATGCTTAATTAAATATGGAATTTCTATTTTTGCAATTTCTGTACCATATGTTGCTAATCTTGAAAATATAAGATATTTGTTAAAACATTATTTTTAAATATAACATTTCAGTAATAAAAACCTGTTCAACATACCTGTAATAAGAAACATAATTCTAAAGCAAATTTCAAATCCAAAGTAATAGTTTATTTGAATGATAATTTTAAAGAATGTTCAAGTACTGGCATAAATTTGTACATTTAATGGAGATTTTACTTTTAGTGTTTAACAATAGCATTTTAAGAAATTAATAATACTTATTATGTGTTACAAAAACTAGCTGTAAAAGAAAAAAACTCAATATATTGCTGAAAAACTCAACTGCTTTTCATTACACTTATCATAGGACACTAGAAACTGTTTAACTGCAGTTTGAATTTTTACACTTTTTCAAGAAATCTGTTCAGTCAATTGTCACACAAATTGCAAGTTCTCATATTTTTATATTACTCTATGATGATATTTATGTAGTTGTAAATATAAGTGTTGCATGTTCTAAAAATATAAATGATATAAATGATCTAAGACATATCATCAAAATAAAAATTGTAAAGATGTGCACCAACAATTAATACTTATTTTACATTCAATATAAAAATAATTAAGACAAATCAGTCCAAAGTCAAAAATCCTTAAGGATTGAAATATAACACAGCTATCCATCACCTGAAATAGCAAACACATTTAATACACAATATTGTAACCTTCTGTTATGGTAAGAACACCTTTTACAAGCTGATGAAACATGAATATAATTAATTATACTTGTCATAAGACATCAGTGTTAGGCCTATTATCCTTTTTAACACTACATGTTTTATCTAGTCCCTTAGAGACTTTCAAGAAATAGAACAGTGTATAATAAAAGTATTCCAACCACAATATGACTTATATAAATAGTGTTCCAATAGTGTATCCCAGCTTGCCTGAACAGCACTGGATTGAATGAAACATGTTATCAGCAACGAACTAGATAAAGAACGTAGTGTTAAAAAATATAATATACTTAACACTAATGTTTTATGAGAAGTATGGTTATTATTCTAACTTCGTAACACATCCTTTTATTTTTATAGATTCCTTTACATTTCATGTATTATAATCCCACCCTCCCTCCGCAAATGAAAACATAGTAGTACAACCAGTAAACATTAACTGTCTTCATACTCAATTGATGTGGAAATAACTTTTAGAATATTAGGATTTTCACATCTAATTTGAGAAAGCAAAGTTGTTTAATTTTCTTACCTACTGACATAATTACAAATGAGGCAGAATCTTGTAGACTTGGACTGCCTTTCCATTGTTCTTCTTAGGGCATCCTAAAGAGGATATTTTTAAGCAGTAAAATAAGTAAATTCATGTTAAAAGTGTACAAAAATCCTATAATTTACATAAGAAATAAAAAAATATTTAACCATGCTACACTAAGTTAAACTAAAATTATTTATATTTTAAAGTTATAACATAAATTCTATTGACAAAGAAGAAAGCAAGATTCTTTCAAACTGCTTAACCTTTCAGTTTTCAGCTTTATTTTTTTAAATACCTTGTTTTATGACTCTGATAAATAAAGCTTCCAAAATAAAGAATTTCAATTATCTCCAACCCCTATTAAACGAGCAAGTCACACAAACAATGGGGCACTTGTGGAAACAGTCATAAGCACTTATCTAGAAATAGTTTATGGAAAATACCAAGATATTTGAAAGAGAATGATAACTGACTGAAGTGTTTTTTTTTTTATCTACTTTCACTATGACCTCTTACACCCAAGGACACTTAAAAATGACTTTTATTTTGTTTTATTTAATATTAATTTTTGATGAAAGCAAGCAATCTACATAGATCAGAACTAAAAATATATACTAAGTAACAAGTACAGTTAATTGGATATAATGCTCAAACTATATTATTTATAATGATTAGAATACATTTTCATCAGATGCGTACTCTTACTGTTAATGATACTTCAACCATAAACCCAATAATATCTCCCAAAATTTGGCTAGCTCAAGAGACTTAGGTTAGTCCTAAAACCCATGTACTAAGCTAACAATGCAGAATAATCATTGTAATGAAAATTTAAATTCTAAATAATAGAGAAAAAAAAAAGTATATATTTTTTAAATATTCTAACACTGTGGTACTAAATATTATGTAAACATTTCCAGTCAATCTTCATGCTGTTATATGTAATTACTGTTTTGCATTTACTGTAGGAATTTGTTGAAAATGGAATTATTGTATTCCAAGTCATTCAGTAAGCATTTTTGTCACACCTATGGTCGATTTCATCATTAGCCTATGGTTTCCACCTCATAAATCTGATGAGAAACATAAAAAAAAAATTCAGTTTACCTGAGCTGCTTTTGTCATTGAATCTGCTTCATCCAGTATGATAATTTTGAAAGCAGGGCAAGGTTTTCCTCTAGCAAAAAATATGGTTCACCACTCATAAGCCCACATATTATCAACAATACAGCAGGTGATTAACTTGATTTTGTTATAAATCCAGTAGTGTAAAATAATTAAATCACATATATTTTTCTGCAAAAGTAAACTTGCATGATTTCTATAACAGCAGTAAAACTACATCAAATGCATTATAGAATGTCAGCATTAACAACAGTTATCACTGAACTTATTATTTATGTGTAAATATACAGTTTCTTAATTTCATCAGACTGACGTAGTGAGCAGAACCACTTTCCAGCATAAAAGTAACTACTCCTACTCAAAAATTTTATTATTCACCAATGAGTTATATCACAATGAGTAATCATAGCTGAACTTTATACAGACATATGCCTGACAGAAGATTATACATTATTTTGTGAATAAGGGCTATTCTTATGTAATTAATATTATAAAATATTGTTTACTAGTAATTTATCTTAACTGGTAGTATTATTTCCAGAAATTTTTGGTTGTACTTGTTTCTGTGAAACTTAAATACCATATTTTGTTCCTACATTACAGTAGCTAAAATTATATAGAACAAAGATTCCCATGAAATTATCATGTTTCTCAGTAGGTATGTACAACATTCATGATATAATGTACAAAAATGTGCAGAATTGTAGTATGTTTGTGTTATTAATCAACTCTAAAATCACCAGGAACAAACTATAATTCCAAACACTAGTTTTTTTTTTTTTTTACTAAGTGGATTAATCTTCTTTTTTTTCCATAGTTTAAATCACATTACAGCTCAACACATCTAAAACCTATAATAAATAGCAGACAGATGGATACTTGGCTAGGGTTATCATTAAAATTCTATCATTCATATAGATTTTTTTTTTTCAATTGTATTTACATAATCAATTATTATTCAGTTTTTATTACATATAAATGAATTCTTCAAAATGGCAAGCTAAAACTCATAGTAAATATAAACTCTTCAAATAACAAAAATTAGATGTAATTTGATAATTTACATTTCTTTATTCTTTTAAAAATCTAATTTAAATAAATTAATTACCCATAATTTTTATTTGAAACTATTTCAATTAGAATAAAGAACAGTTTATAAAAAAGTTATTGTTTATTTATTCAATTTGGATCAAAGAACCTACCAACATAGATCAAAATTAAAAATTAATCAGAAGTTACATTACTATTTATATGTAAATCTTTATGCATGGGTAAACTATAATCCCCATAACATGCAAGTTAAACAAAAAATGTAATTCAAACATCTCACTCTGGTGTCCGATTACTTGCAGTCTGTTGGGCAAAGTTTTTAACTTTTTCTCGAATAACTTGAATTCC
Organism: Limulus polyphemus; assembly: GCF_000517525.1. Classification (NCBI taxonomy): domain Eukaryota; kingdom Metazoa; phylum Arthropoda; class Merostomata; order Xiphosura; family Limulidae; genus Limulus; species Limulus polyphemus. Next base: position 360,793 of record NW_013666439.1, read on the forward strand.
TCTTTCATCAGAAGCATTAAGTTCCAGAATTCGACTTCGATACATTTCCCTGTTAAAGTAAATTCTATAAAGCTCTGAATGTTAACTTTTTAATGAAAGAAAAACAAATAATTCAGCATTTATTATCTCGAACCTAGAAAATAACTAAAATTGATTACCAGCACAGGATGGTGAAGACTTTTGCAAGGCACTGTAACTAAATATTATAAAGCAAGAAAATAAACCATATTCAAGTATAAAATTCAAAATAAAAAATTACTTTCTTATTTCATTAAATCTTATCTATCATATTAAGTTCCAAAATTCTTTTTATAACAGCATAGCCAAAGCTATGCAAATTACTGGAATTTCTACTATAGTTACTTCCCTACAACAATATTTGTATGTTGCACTCACTAAATACTGTGATCTCACAACAATTAACATGATTTTTCCCCATTAAACACCGGCTCAAACCTGAACTCAGATATTATTAAATGAACAACAAGTGCAATATATGAGAGAACAATGAAATGTATTTCAAAGATGAGGGATTTTACTAAACTTATGCTCAAATAATTTAGACGATTAATCACACTTTATAAGAACAATGTTCCAGGTCCAATCCTGTCTTTAGAGCTATATCTTATATCAGTGATAGTGTTCATTCTCATGGCCATGGTTGTGCACTACTCCCAAAACTACAGATTCCATCATAACAAGCTTCTGCAAAGTACAGCAAGTTCAACCTCAAACCATATATCTTACCAGTTTTTCCAATCTTTCTTGTATATAGCTCAATGTTTTCAAGACCATTTTTAAGCAGATAAGATGCACTAAAGTCCATTAGAGAAGCATTGAGGAATTTAACACCTACATGGTCAACTTGAAGTACTATGATTTCAGTTTCTTCAACTGTCTTTCTTATGAAAACAAACAAAGATATAATGGTGTGACAATAAACTTATGAATTTTTGGTTTGTGAGCCTTCTTCAACTTTGTTATCTTATTAATGATACCATCATATATGCCCAGATTCACCATAATGGCTTTTACGAGTCAGAAGGTTCTCTTTCATAACTAGTCTTCACTTTGTGAATGAGGGGTTGCTCCAAGTTGGTATGTGGTGTCAGAAGATGATTTTGCCCTAAACACAATGCTATGAGAATACTTACACTTCCATCAAAAACAATAAAGGCCCCTATTTCTTGAAATGTGCCTTTCTGGTTGTACATTTACTTAATAATCTCACTTCACAAATGTCCTTCTATGGAAAGGACTATGCAAATTCTTCTAGCCATATGTTTATCCATGATGGCACTGCAATGTCAAATAGTCAGAAATTGGCTATAAAACAAATATACAAATAATAAATATGTTGCACCTGCATCGACACCCCACTATATTATCATATAGAAAACGTTCTAATAAAGTGAAATTAATACTCTGTATATTCATAAGATAAACCAATCACTGAATCATAAAACTGGAAATTCAAGAATGTTATGAGATGAAAAAAAAAAATAGAGCTAAAAAAGTGGAGGAGATGCTAGCAAAGTTTCATAACAAATTTACTCTTCAAATGTGGAATAAAGGTGAAACTTTTTTGTAAAAACTTATAAAAATGGAATATATTAGGAAGTAAATAACTTTGAAAATCTTTTTTTACATAAATAGTTTTTCATTAATATAAGCTACAAACATTACAGAAGCGTGCCAGTAGTAACTACAGTTGAGTAATCACACAATATATTCAGCATGGATTGTTAAATCTAAGATAATTTATGAAAAATAGAAGCAAAGTATTATCAGGCTTTAAGAACAAATGACCACCATTTTTCTTGTTTGGAACTTCTGAAAAAGAACACAGGATTGGCATTTGAACTCTATAATTTTTTTAATATTTTAGTTCACCCTAGAAATACTCTGAAATGCAGTTAAACAGAAGTGTTGAGGGTGTAAGGATATTTGATAATTATGTCTTAATACCTACTATGTGGTACTTATGAACAAACTAATGTAACACATGTATTGAATATATTAGCTTAAAATGTTAAACCAAACAAAAATTTGTTCAGTTGCAAACATCAAGGAAAATTGATTGCTTAAATTTAAAATGTGTGAATTAGTTCACATAGTACTACACATTCAAACTAATTTTAATAAACACTTTTGCAAGTGCCATACACTCTACAGTATAAAAGCAGTAAGCCAGATTTATGATTAGTGTATTGAACTCTTTCACTACCACATTTATAAATAAACAACTCTCCCAGTGCCAGATTTATTTTTAAATACACAATAAAAAGCAAAGAAAACATTTTATTTTTTTCATTAATAATCTGAAACTGATAAACATTGAGAAACCTGACATTGTTTCTTCAAGGAGGTAAACAAATTCAAAACTCACACTTGATAAATAAATCACTTCTCAAGCTAAACAAAGGTTATATAATGTTTTCCCATACGTGTGTGTTCATAGCAAGTGCTCTGGAGGTGGGAAATATGTGCCCAGAGCAGTGAAAGAGTTAAGACAATCTATAAACTTATACAAAACTATTGAACATATCAATATAAACTTTGAAGCTTCCAGAAATGATTCAACACTTTGTCTTTTTCTAGATTTTTCAGGTTAGACAGTTCTGTGCTGGAAAAAAACAATCATTGCATATTTCATTGTTCTCATATTGATGTATATGAATAACTGAAATGTTAATGGTGCCATGTATTTTAACAGCTTTCAGAAATACTCATAAAGTAAATATTTGCTCTCCTTTGCTGGCATAATAAATTACATTATTTGAAATACTGAAAGAATTACCTTATGATTTTCTAAATTACAATTCTTACACTTCATTATCACAGAAACAAAAGGCAGGATCTACACAAATTAACTTCTTAGCACTAAAACATGTTACATATAGTACTGTACTTGCAAGCTCAATTACATTTACAGGTGTTGGCATAAAGCCAAGTTAATTCTATGGCTGTTGTAAATGAATAACACAAAAAAAGAGAAAGATGTATGGTTTAAAACACAGATTTACTACACTGCCATTGAACAAAAAATTAAATGGACATCTTAAGTACTTACTGTAAGGTTTTAGTGACTAGATCTCAATCATTGTCATAGTTAGTACAATATACCATCATGCAAGTCTAATTATCAATTAGTAACTAATCAATATTCAGACTTAGGTGATGATACAGGCTACTAACCATGAGAATTGGACTTCTTATCAGTTGTAAGTAAAGCAATTCTAACCTGAGAAAGAACTGCAATAAAGCATCAAACCCAAAAAATGTACACTACACTTGTTACATACCTCCAGTAATCACTTTTCCTTGAAACATACATCTTTCTTTAACATCACAAAACAATTCTAATAAAAAATTAACACCACCAAAGAAACCTATGATGGGAACTTGCATCACATAAATTAATAGATTTGAAAATTTTTGAGGATGCTTAAGACCTTAATGTAATTTCATAAATCCATTCTTAGTTAATATGTACACACATTTTGTATCTATACTAAGTTACTCTAATTTTCAATATTAGAAATGTTTAATTTAGATATGCAATAAACAAACATTTGGCTCTTGGAGTTAATTAATGATAATAATAATCTTAAAATAAAAACTGTTTCTTTGGATATTTTCTTACCCAAACATTTGCCTTCCTAGAGCTAATATTGTTGATGTTTTCCCTGTGCCTGGTGGACCGTAAAAAAGTAAATTTGGAAACTGAAAAAGAAAATAACTAATATTAAGCATACTTAATTTCTCTGGCACAAAGGTGTTTACTTAAAACAAATAGCAATAAGCTACAATTCAGAATTTGGCAGATAAATAAGCTATGAAGATAGACACAAAAATGTATGAATAACAAATAATCAAGTTTTTATTTACAACAAGCTGAGGTACCAATCCTTTGTCCAGGTTATGAACTTGAACTAAAAAAAATGTGAGGTAGATGCTATGATAAATAACACAAAAATCCTAACTTTCACACAATATATTTATAACATATTATTACAGCATTCATTATTACCTCACCAAATATTTTGTTT